>NC_052036.1:1440788-1501812 GCF_015832195.1 Motacilla alba alba | reverse complement strand
ATGGACACAAAGGTCACATTGGCACCCAGGATGTGGCAGCGTTCCCACACATCCTCCTGAAGATGCTGGGAACTGGAGGGGAGGCTCTGGCCAGGGGACAGCAGGGACAGGGTGTGTCCCCTGAGAGCAATTCCTGCTTATTCCCAGGGAAAGGACACCAGGGACACACCTGGGGACACAGCCAGCAGGGAGGGGTGGCTGCCCTCAAGGGACACAGCCAGCAGGGAGGGCATGGCTTCCTTTAGGGGACACACCTGGGGACACACCCAGCAGGGAGGGGTGGCTGCCCTCAGGGGACACAGCCAGGGACACAGCCAGCAGGGAGGGCATGGCTTCCTTTAGGGGACACAGCCACTAGGGAGGGGTGGCTGCCCTCAGGGGACACAGCCAGGGACAGAGCGAGCAGGGAGGGGTGGCAGCCATCAGGGCACGCACCTGGGGACACACCTGGGGACACACCCAGGGGACTCACCCCGACAGGCTCCCTGGCTGGTGACAAAGAGCTCCTGGCGTTTCTCACACCGCGCCTTCTTCAGCTCGCACTCGCTGGCGTAGGTGACGCCGTCAGAGCCGCACACCTGCCAGCAGGGCGAGGGCACAGCTCGGCACGGCCCCCCGGCACGGCCGTGCCACCCGGGGACGAGCGGGGACACAGGGGGGCAGGGCTCACCGGGCTGCGGGGCACGGCCACGCAGGTGAAGTCACAGACGCAGGGCTCGTCCTCGGCGTCCTCGTCCCACCAGCCCCCGAACTGGCGGCAGCGCTCCTGCTCGCACTCGCTGCCGTCCCCCGAGCCGGAGCCCCCCGAGCCGCACTCTGCGCACACGGAGGGAGGGAGGTTACGCTCTCAGCTCGGCTTTATCAGCTTTGAGAGGAATTTGCTACACTCGGGACAGTCCTGCTGCTTGGAACGGCGCACAATCAGGGGGATGGTTTGGGAGGTCGTGTTGGAAGCAGAAAAATGTTTAATAAAAGGTAAAATAGCAAAGCTTTTACAGAGGAAAACTCGATGAGGGTAAGAGGTTCTTGCTGTTGCTAAAACACTCCACAAAAACAATGATTTCCTTTGCTCTCTTCTTTTTTTAGTGAATTATTTGGGTGGGACCTCTTGGCCTCTGTCCAATGGACAGCCCCAGGTGTGAGGGGAAGTCCCAAAGGTCCTGTGAGGTGTCTTTGTACCAAACTGAGCAGAGAAACTTCTGGGCTTTTTGCCTTTTTAAGCAGACAAAGAATAATTTGGTCACTCCATCAACAGGGGGCACGTTCCTACCAGGATGGCCACGGTGACATTTTGGGGGGGACATGCGCAGGGGATGGGGACAAAACCCTGTGCTGGTTTGGGGACATGCCCAGAGCTGCATTGCTCCAAATCCCAGAAGATTTCACCTTCCAGCCCCAAAATCCTGCCCCACATGGAGGGGGATGGAGGGTCCATCTGCAGAGGGGCTCCGGCAGGTGGCCCGAGCTCCTCCTCCCCCACAGGAGCCAAAGCAGGAGCCCCCGGTCACCCAGCTGCCAGCAGGGCCAGCTGCCACCTGCTTTGGTGACAGCTCCACTCCGTGCTCTGATCCAGGAACCAAGATCCCAACTGTGCAGCAGCCAAAATCCCAAATCAACAGGAGCCGAAATCCCAAACAAACAGGAGCCAAAATCCCAAATCAATAGGAGCCAAAATATTCCAGTTATACAGGAACCTAAATCCCAAATAAATAGGAACCAAAATCCCAAATAAACAGGAGCCAAAATCCCAAACAAACAGGAACCTAAATCCCAAATAAACAGGAGCCAAAATCCCTGTTATACAGGAACCTAAATCCCAAATAGACAGAAACCAAAATCCCAGTTATACAGGAACTTAGATCCCAGTTATTCAGAAATCTAAATCCCAGTTATGCAGGACCCAAAATCCCAAATAAAAAGGAGCCAAGATCCCAGTTGTACAGGAGCCAAAATCCCAAATAAACAGGAACCAGAATCCCAGTTATACAGGGACCTAAATCTCAACTGTGCAGGGCCCAAAATCCCAAATAAGCAGAAGCCAAAATCCCAGTTAAACAGGAACAAAGATCCCCGTTATTCAGAAACCTAAATCCCTGTTATGCAGGAACCTAAATCCCAATTAAACAGGAGCCAAAATCCCAGTTCTTCAGAAACCTAAATCCCAAATCAACAGCCCAAACCGTGCCCAGGGAGCTTGTGGGTGACGTGGAGCTGGGGAAGGGCTGGGATTTGGGGCTGACGTTGGGTTTGGGAGAGGATTGAGCCCCCGGAGCTGTGCAGGATGAGCTGCAGCAGCAGCAGAGACGTGAATGATTTCAAAGGCTGCTGGAAGGGGAAAAGGGATGGGGGAAGGGGAACCCGGCCCTTTTTATGGCGTGATCAAAGGCCGGGCTTTGGCATTACACACAGAATTATTCAGGCTCTGCCTGGGGAAGGACAGCAACCTGAAATCCCCCGAGCAGGGCTGTGATCAAACACCCTGCTCTGCGTTTTCCCCCCTGCCTCAGCTCTGCCCTGCTCTGACGTCCAGGCAGCCTCAGCTCCCTGCCCGTGCCAGCAGGAGCCCACAGCTTCCCCCTGAGTGGGAGAACTCTGCAGGTGCTTTATTTTTAGGCTCACCCAGCAAGGTAGAGCCGACCCCAAAACCTCCCCCGGAGCTCTGCTGAGGCAACAGAGGCGTGGGATGGGATGGGTGGGAGGGGAACTTAAAAATCATCCAGTCCCAAATCCCTGCCGGGGGCCAGGGATGGCATCAGAGAGAGAAAATTTACACAGGATGCAGAGACAGGACAAGGGGGAATGGCTTCAGACTGACAACTGGGAAATTTAGGTGGGATATGGGGGAAAAAGAGGGAAAATTTATACAGGATGCAGACAGGACAAGGGGGAATGGCTTCAAAATGAAAACCAGGAAATTTAGCTGGGATATGGGGAAAAAAAGGGGAAAATTTGCACAGGATGCAGAGACAGGACAAGGATTACAACTGAAAACCCTGAAGTTTAGGTGGGATATGGGGAAAAAATTCCCTGGCCCTGGCACAGGGTGCCCAGAGCAGCTGTGGCTGCCCCTGGATCGCTGGAAGTGCCCAAAGTAGTTTGGATAGAATTGGGAAAAAACTGGGATAGCGGAATGGGGGCTGGAATTAGAAGGGGGCTGGCACAGGACTGGGGGTGTTGGGGGTCCTTTGGGGTACGGAGGGGAAGCATGAGTGGCACAGGACCTATTGTTCTGGGGGGTTTGGGGTCTCCCAGGGCACAGAGGGGCATGCTCTGAGGGGTTTGGGGTCTCAGAGAACACAGAGGGGCACGCTCTGAGGGTTGTGGGGTCTCACCCAGGGGCACAGAGAAGGGCATGCTCTGGGGGGTTTGGGGTCTCCCAGAGCACAGAGGGGCATGCTCTGAGGGGTTTGGGGTCTCCCAGGGCACAGAGGGGCACGCTCTGAGGGGTTTGGGGTCTCCCAGGGCACAGAGGGGCACGCTCTGAGGGGTTTGGGGTCTCACAGGGCACAGAGGGGCATGCTCTGAGGGGTTTGGGGTCTCAGAGAACACAGAGGGGCATGCCCTGTGGGGGGTTTGGGGTCTCACAGAGCACAGAGGGGCACGCTCTGAGGGGTTTGGGGTCTCCCAGGGCACAGAGGGGCATGCTCTGAGGGGTTTGGGGTCTCAGAGAACACAGATGGGACACGCTCTGAGGGGTTTGGGGTCTCACAGAGCACAGAGGGGAACGCTCTGAGGGGTTTGGGGTCTCCCAGAGCACAGCAAGGGAAGCTCCCCTCGCTCCTCCCACCCCCTGGAGAAGCAGCCCCAGCCTACCGTCCTCGCAGGGTCCCATCCTGGCCACCTCGATGCTCTTCTGCTGCTGGCACGAGGCCACCTGCAGCTGGCAGGGGCTGTCGTAGGTGACGCCGTCGGTGCCGCAGACGGGGGCCGGGGGCTGGCGCTCGCAGCGCGGGCACAGGCACTGCCCGGCCACGCAGCGGCTACCGAAGGAGCACACGGAGCTGCCACACGACTCTGGGCCACAGGGAGGGGACACGCTCAGCCACCCCGAGTGGCTCCAGGGTGTCGTCACAGAGCTGGGAGCGTTATCGCTAATAATTTGTTATTGGTTTGCTATTCCTAATTTGATCCGTTCAAACTGGGCGCCCGCCCTGAGTATTTTGGATTCCCAGCAGGTCTTTCTGGGGGAAATAAATCCCATTTCATCATTCATGGGTGGCAGCTGCCACCCTCACCCATCCTCCCCCAAATTCTTGGGGAATCTCAGCCCAGCTGGACGGGTTTGCACGAGGCTGAAATCATCATCGCAGCTTTTGTAACAATGAAGGAGCCGAGCAGGGCTTTTAATTCATTAAGAAATTAGCCCAGACAGCTCCCCGGGCTGGGGAGTGGGGAGGGAAGCAGGAACAAAGAGGAATTGACCCCAGGGGATGCAGGGGAGGGAGGGGATCAAACACAGCTCTGCTCTCACTTCTGCTGCTGGCTGTTAACACGTTTTTATCCCAATTCCTGCCCCGGCCCCACGGACATTAATCCAATTTCTCTGCTTGGCTCAGCCAAATAACGCGGGGGGCACTTCCAGCGAGGGGGAAACCAAAGCAAAGCTGCTGGAGAGCCTAGGAATACCCAGTTATCCCCCAGGCAAAAGGGAAAATCGGTCAGGCAGGGCACGTGAGCCACCAGAGCCGCGCGACAAACACCGCGTGTCACCAGGATATTTTAGGAAAACCCTTTTGCCAGGATTTTCCTCTCCTGAGAAGCTGAGGAGGCTCAGGAAAGAAATGTAAACAGTAACTGTGTGCTGCTGTGGGATGCAGCAGGGGCTGCCTTGGTTGGTCCACGGAGGTGTTTCTAATTAATGACCAACCAAGGATGCAGCTGGCTCAGGCTCTGCTCAGTCACAGCCTTTGTCATTCATTCCTTGCTGCTCCTGTCCAGCCTTCCGATGGATCCTTTCTCTCTGTCCTTTTAGTGCAGCTTTAATATAACATTTTAAATATAATATATATCATAATATAATAAATCAGCCCTCTGAAACACGCAGTCAAGATTCTCATCTCTTCGATTCTCATCTCTTCCCTCCTCCCGGGACCCCTGCCCATCCCACAGCAACCGCGGAGCAGCGGTGACACAGGGGGGGACACAAAGGGGACACAAAGGGGACCTTGTGACACTCACTGCAGTGGCCCTGGGCCGCCACCTGGATGTCCTTCTGCTGGGTGCAGGCGCGGACGTGCAGCTCGCACTCGCTGCCGTAGGTGTTGCCGTCGGTGCCGCAGACGGGCTGCGCCGAGGGCACGCACTCGGTGGGGCACACGCAGCGCCCCGTCTCCGCCTCGCAGATGGCACCGAACCGGCACTTCCCGCAGCGCTCTGGGCAGGGCAAGGGCAGAACGCGGCTCAGAACCCAGCTGGGAGGGCGCTGGCTCGCCGCGGGATGGTTGGGGCTGGGGGTAAAGCTCCTTTCTGAGCGCTCTCCCACCTGGATGCTCCCAGGGATGAGGCACGCACAGACTGGCTGGCAGCCTCCCCACTATCTGTTATTAAATGCCCATTTTTAGGTGTTATTATTAGGAAATATTATAAGAATATAACATAATAATATAATAGTATTATATATTGATATGTAAATTGTCTGGGTTGGGGGTAAAGCTCATTTCTGAGCACTCTTCAACCCGGATGCTCCCAGGGATGTGGAAGGCACAGATTGGCTGGCAGCCTCCCCACTATCTGTCATTAAATACCTATTATTAAGAAATATTAGCAAATATTTTAATATTTGTATCTATTTCTATTTTATATTAATATTTCTAGAATATGATTGTATTTTTTTCCTGTAATTAGGGAATATTTAGAATAGAGACTTGGCAAGGTAAAGGCCTTGTCGAGCCTCTAAAGGGGGGAAATGACCCCTCAGGCTTCAGATTTTCTATTTTTCAGATTCTGCACTGAAGCCTCAGGTTTCAGCTTTTCTGATTTTCAGATTCCGTGCTGCTTTCCTGCGTAGCTCTGAGCTTCGCATTCAGGTTCACATCAGGCTTTTTCCGGGGGCACAGAAAAACCTGGATTTTCTAAAAAAACCCCTCTCCGAGCAGCTCTCCCTCCCCGCAGGAGACAGCAGCAAGCACATCCCTGGCTCCTGGGTACTCACGGATTCCCTCCCCTCCAACACCTCCCCTCCCTCCCTGCCAGTCATTCCAGCAGGAATTTGGCTCCAAGGTGCTTTTCCTGCTTTTCTCTTGCACACAGCAGCTGCTGCCTTGGCATGGGGGAGGAGGAGGCACCAACCCCCTGCTCAGCTCCTGCTGCTGCCCTGGAGGGTTTTATTCTGGTCTGGAGGTTTTTATCCTGGTTTTTATCCTGGCCTGGAGGTTTTTATCCTGGTTTTTATCCTGGACTGGAGGTCCTTATCCTGGCCTGAAGGTTTTTATCCTGGTTTTTATTCTGGACTGGAGGTTTTTATCCTGGTTTTTATCCTGGCCTGGAGGTTTTTATTCTGGTTTTTATCCCGGCCTGGAGGTTTTTATCCTGGTTTTTATCCTGGTCTGGAGGTTTTCATCCCGGCCTGGAGGCTTTTCTTTTAACAACAACAAAATAATCCCCCAGCCCAAATCTCACCACAGGGTCCTTTGTCCTTCACCCTGGTGTCCCTTTTGAGGACACAGACCAACAACAAAACCAAAACAACAATCCCAGCCCAAATCTCACCACAGGGTCCCTTGTCCCTGACCTGATGTCCTTTTGAGGACACAGACCAACAACAAAACCAAAACAACAATCCCAGCCCAAATCTCACCGCAGGGCCCTTTGTCCTTGACCCTGATGTAATTTTGAGGACACAGCCACCACCACCACAATCCCAGCCCAAATTTCACCACAGGGCCCCTTGTCCTTGACCCTGATGTCCACAGCCCAAATTTCACCACAGGGCCCCTTGTCCTTGACCCTGATGTCCCTTTTGAGGACACAACCACCATCACCACAATCCCAGCCGCCGTCTCACCACAGGACCCCTTGCCCCTGACCCCGATGTCCCTTTTGAGGACACAGCCACCCCACCCCGCGCTGTCTCACCGCAGGGTCCCTTGTCCCTGACCCCGATGTCCCTTTTGAGGACACAGCAGCATCACCACCACCATCACCACCACCATCCAAACCCAAATTTCACCGCAGGGCCCCTTGTCCCTGACCCCGATGTCCCTTTTGAGGACACAGCCACCCCACCCCGCGCTGTCTCACCGCAGGGTCCCTTGTGGCGGAGGCCGATGTCCCTCTGCAGCAGGCAGGCCATGGCGTGCAGCTCGCAGGGGTTGCCGTAGGTGCGCTGGTCGGTGCCGCACACGGGGTCGTAGCGGCCCTGGCACTGCTGCTGGCACTCGCACACGGCCTCCTGGTTCTTCACCACGCACGTGGCCCCGAAGGAGCACTCCACGCTCAGGCAGGGGCTGGGCGCGCCCAGGTCTGCGGAGGGGACAGAGGGACAGGCGCGGCTGGCGCGGAGCGGAGCGCGGCAGGACGGGCCAGCGTCCCACGGGGGCACCTGCATGCTCTGAGCTGTGGTGGATGTGCAGAGCTGCAGGACAGAGTCCCCTCCGTGCCACCCCGCCACGCCCGGCTCAGCACGGCCCCCGTGCGTGGCAGAGGTCAGGGATGGGCAGCAGGCACGGGAACAGGATTGTCACCTCGTCCCCTGCCCAGAAACGGGAGCAGCAGCACTGGCAGAGCCTTCCACAGAGCTCCCACAGGGAGGGCTCCCTTCCCTGGGATCCAGACTGGTCCCCTTCCCCTGGATCACACTGCTCCCCTTCCCTGGGATCCACACTGCTCCCTTTCCCTGGGATCCACACTGCTCCCCAAAAACTCCCTTCCCTGGGATCACACTGCTCCCCTTCCCTGGGACCACACTGCTCCCCTTCCCTGGGATCACACTGCTCCCCAAAAACTCCCTTCCCTGGGATCACACTGCTCCCCGAAAACTCCCTTCCCTGGGATCACACTGCTCCCCTTCCCTGGGATCACACTGCTCCCCTTCCCTGGGATCCAGACTGCTCCCCAAAAAGCTCCTGGGGCTCCCCAGGAGGAGCTGGCACACCTGGAGGGGACACACCTGGTCCCACCACGCTGCTCCTCCCCCACCCCTTCCTCTTCCCTCCTCTTCCCAGGGAGCTGCTGTGGGGCAGGATGGGGACATCCCCGTCCTTCCCTCAGCCCAGCCCTCGGGAAGGGACGCCAGGGGTTGGGAATTCCCTCTGGATCCACCCCTGGGGGGTGCCCAGTGGTGACAAAGTGCCAGCAGAGAGCAGAGGCCGTGTCCCCCAGCAGGGACGTCCCAGGGGTTCACCCCAGCTCCCAGCCAAGAATCCCCCCAGCATCCAGGAGCCGAGGAAGGAGTGGCTGTGCTGCTGGGGACAGGGCCAGCACTGCCCAGTGACACTCTGGGACAAGGAAAGGACGCCACAGGTTTCACCTGTGCTGGACAGTGACAAGGACACAGGACAAGGACACAGGTGGGGACAGACAATGCAGCCCGGAGGAGATGGAGCAACAGCAGACACAGCACAGCCCTGGCAGGAGGCAGAGAGCTGGGGAAGGTCCCTCTGCAGTGGCCCTGGGCACCTCCCCTGCCACCAGCACGGTGGTGGCACCGCTGTGGCACACCTGTGCCAGGCAGCCAGGAAAGGCCTGGATCAGGATCTGCCTGCCCAGTCCCAGCCTAGAGCCAAGGGTCTGCAAAGAACAGGGAGAGGGGACAGCTCAGGCACAGGGACACAGCTCTGTCCCCAACTTCAGGCACGAGGACACAGCTGCAGCTCTGTCCCCAAGTTCAGCTCAGGCACAAGGACACGACTCCAGCTCTGTCCCCAACTTCCCTGCAGCTCTGAGCTCTTCCCAAGGACCAGGAATTGCTCCCCGGAGTGCTGTCCCCACGTTTGTTCCTCTTTTTTGTCCCCTAACCACGTCCCCCCACACACAGAGCCGCCGATTCCACAGGGAAGCATTCCCAGGGAAGAGCCAATTCCCAGCAGGAGCAGCTCCCCCGAGCCTGGCACGGGGAGCTGGGGGCCCTGGGGGGGACAGGGGACAAGCAGGACACGCAGCACAGCTGGGGCAGCACAGCTGGGGCAGCACCGCAGCCCCGGGCAGGCAGAACTCGGGGCAGGAGGAGCTGGGGAAGCCAGGGGGGGATAGCTGGGAGCAGAAGGAGAAGGGAAAATCACCCAGGAGCGGTCCAGAGTGACGCAGCAGCTCGGGGGGGGCCGGCTGAGGAGTGGGGGGCTCCCAGCACCCACCTCTGCTCCCACTCTCCTTTGCCTGGAAGGCACAGCGAGCACCGGGCAAGAGCAATTTCCACTCCAGCAGGGTTTGGGGCCAGGGATGGGACAAACCCCAGGGCAAGCTCTCCATCCTGGGGGGCTCTCAGGCCAAGCTCTCCATCCTGGGGGGCTCTCAGGCCAAGCTCTCCATCCTGGGGGGCTCTCAGGCCAAGCTAGAGCCAGGTGGGAGCAGTGAGAGGAGGCCAGGAGAGGCCCTGGCCACCGAGGAGGGGCACGGGCGAGCTCCCAGCAGAGGTGTCCGGGCAGGGAGCAGGAGGGTGGTGCCAGGACAGAATTCCTTCCTCCACACAGGCAACACTGTAAAACACAAGACACAGACGAAACAGGAAAGAGAGACAGAGAAAGAGAGGACAGCAGAGAGAGGAAAAGACAGATGCAACTACAGACACCTTCCTTCCTGACTTCCTGGCCATGTCGGCCTCATCCCATCCCTTCTTTCTCAGCTGCAGCACCCAGAAGGATTCAAATCAAGAAATTTGATGAAGAATTATTATTTTACCAATTAAAATTGCAAAACTTGGTTTTTGAATGACGGCCTGAGCTGAAAACAAACAAGCGAGCTCTTAACAGCTAGCTACAAAATAGAAATTCCCGTGTGATGTGTTTTTCAATTGTTCTTCCAACCACTTTCTTCTCTTTTAATGGCTTGGATGGTTTTGTTTGGCTTGGCCTCCCCGGCCTGGCTGCTGGAAAAGGCAGGAGAGCTCAGGGTTTGTCAGGCAGGTGCTTGTGAGGGGTTAAAATGCTGCCAAGCCCTTCCCCAGCTCTGCATTCCCACAGCTCCCAGCACGGATGAGCTCCCCAGCTCTGAGCTCAGAGCTGTTCCTTTTCCTTTCCAGAGCTGACAGGGCTAAAAAAAATCTGCTCACACCTCCTGGGGATGGGCTCCAGGACTGCCTGGAGCTGTCACAGGCACTCTGACACCCCAGTTTTGGCAGACAGAGCCCTGGTTTTGATTTTTTCCCCCATTTTTTTGCTCCTGTCCCAGCAGGATGCAGCTCCTGGCAGCAGATGTGTGCGGGGCAGGAGGGAGGGGAGCTGGGAGGGAGCTGAAATCAGGGAGAGGGAGGTGGAGAGAGGAATGGCAGGTGCACCAGGACCTCATCCTGCAGCTCCTGGCCTTTCTCCACGGAACACGGTGCACAGGATGCGTGGCTGGTGCTCAGAGCAGCGTGAATTCCCCGCTCATCCCAGAAATTTGGGAATTTTCAGCCTCTCAAGGAGGCACAGGGGAGGGTTTGAGGGGAGGCAGGGCTGCAAAAAATGCCCCCCACCATGGGATCACAGTCCTTCCCACGGGGAAAACTTGGGGAATTGACTCCCAGCCATTCCCCCACCAGGAACACAGAGAAATGGATGCTTTAAATAACAGCTGTGATTATTCTGAGTGGGATTTTGGGAGCCTGACAAATTCTTTTCCAGCAGCTGGGTCTGGCAGCCTCGAAAGCCTCCAGCAGGAGCACAAAGCCAACAAAACGCATCCCCAGCGCGGGATCCTGATTGCCAAGCACTTCAGGAGGCTCAAACCAGCTGATACCTGACCAAACATCAGCTTAAAAGAACAGGACGCAGATCCAGAGGTGGGAAAAACCCAAACTGAGCCGAAATGAACAGCTTGTAACTCATCCAAATCGGCGCGGGGGCTGCTTTAACCTCCTTCACTTCCCAGGGAGAACCTCACACCCGGACACTGCCAGCATCCTAAGGATCCATACCCCAGCCTATCCCATCCTCCTGAGAAAGGTCCACTGGGGAGCTTCTCCTAGAGACGAGACAAAGACACGGTGAGAGCTCCAGAGAGGGCACAGAGGGAAGAGCTCCCGGCGGAGAGAAGCAGGCAGGCATGGAAGGGACAGCATGGAAGGGACAGCATGGAAGGGGCAGCATGGAAGGGGCAGCATGGAAGGGGCGTGGAGACTGGCACTACCCTGGCAGCAGCAATGGATGGCAGGGGTTGAAGGGGAGGGACAGAAAGCAGCAGGAAGTCACAGACACTTGGTTCAAACACGGACGGGTGTCCCCTGAGTCACACAGCAGACAGAGACAGGAGCGGGACAGCGAGACGGGCACACGGCAGGGCTGCTGGAAGGACAGACACGGGGCAGGGACGGGCCAGGCTGCTGCGCTCCAGGCTGAGCCCGTGGCTCGCTCAGGGGGCATCCATGGCAGCCCCTCAGCATGGCATCCTGCCTGGGGCGGCTGGGAAGGGCCGGGGGTGGCAGGAGATCAGCATTCCCATGGGACAGGATCCCCGTGGGACAGGGGGAACCAGAATCCCCATGGAGCAGCACCCCGTGGGACAGGATCCCCGTGGGACAGGGGGAACCAGAATCCCCATGGAGCAGCACCCCGTGAAACAGGGGAACCAGAATCCCTGTGGGAAGATTTGGGGATCAGCATCCCTGTGGGATGATAGGGACCAGCATCTCCATAGGACAGCATCCCCATGGGACAACTTGGTGACCACCATCCCCCCGGGACAGGAGGGACCAACATCCCCACAGGACATCATCCCTACAGGACAACTTGGGGACCATCATCCCTACATGACAGGAGGGACCAGTATCCCCATAGGACACCATCCCTACAGGACAATTTGGTGACCACCACCCCTGTGGGACAGCTTGGGGACCACCATCACCACATGACAGCATCCCTGTGGGACAACTTGGGGCCCACCATCCCTGCAGGACAACTTGGGGCCCACCATCCCCACATGAGAGCATCCCCACGGGACAGCTTGGGGCCCGCCATCCCTGCAGGACAACTTGGGGCCCGCCATCCCTGCAGAACACCACCCCTAGAGGACACCTTGAGGCCCACCACCACCCCTCGTCGCGGTGTCCCCATGGCAGTGTCCCCATGGCCGTGTCCCCGCGGCCGTGTCCCCGCGGCCGTGTCCCCGTGGCGGTGTCCCCGTGGCCGTGTCCCCGTGGCCGTGTCCCCGCGGCCGTGTCCCCGTGGCCGTGTCCCCGTGGCAGTGTCCCCGCGGCCGTGTCCCCGCGGCCGTGTCCCCGGGCAGTGTCCCCGTGGCCGTGTCCCCGGGCCGTGTCCCCGTGGCCGTGTCCCTGGGCAGTGTCCCCGCGGCCGTGTCCCCGGGCAGTGTCCCCGCGGCCGTGTCCCCGCGACCGTGTCCCCGTGGCCGTGTCCCCGCGGCCGTGTCCCCGTGGCTCACCGCAGGGCCCGCTGTGGCGGGTGGGGATGGGCTGCTGCTGCAGGCACTCGGCGCGGCGCCGCTGGCAGTCGCTGCCGTAGGTGCGGCCGTCGCGGGCGCACAGGGGCCGGAAGGCGCCGTCGCAGGCGATGCGCTCGCAGGAGCAGCGCGCGGCCCCGCGCCGGTTCAGGCACACCGCGCCGAAGCGGCACTCCTCCTGGCACTGGTCTGCGGGGACAGGGCAGCGGCGCTCAGCACGGCCCCAGCACCGCGGGACAGGGGCACGGCACCACTTAGTGGGGTTTTGGTCAGGTTCTGTACTGATGCTTTAGTATTTTTAATACATTTGTCAGTTCTGTACTGCTGCTTTACTATTTTTTATCTATTTTCCAGGTTCTGTACTGATGCTTTACTATTTTTTATGTTTTTCAGGTTCTGTACTGATGCTTTACCATTTTTTAATACATTTTTCAGGTTCTGTACTGATGCTTTACTATTTTTTCCTCTATTTTTCAGGTTCTGTACTGATGCCTTAAGTTTTGGCTTCTATATTAATATATAGTGTGTTACAATAAATTCTATTTAAAACACATAATATATGTAATTATGCATAATAACTGTACATTATGCATTTATACAAAATATATATAATATATGTATTATGTGTATCTATATAATGTATTGTATAATCATATATGTTATATATAATATACATTATATATTATGTGTTATATATTATACGTTATATATAATATACGTTATATATAATATACATTACATATAATATACATTACATATAATATACATTTTATATTTTTTTATATTTCTGTATTTTCACTTCAATATTTTATAATTATTTCTATATCTTTAATTTATATAATGCGTTATATAATTAATTAATATATCGCATAATGCGTACTTACATACTCAAATATCCATATATTATAATTATATTTTATATATTTAATTTACTATATAAAACATATACAATATATTAATATCTTTACACATTAATCTATATATTATATAGATTGATATACATATTAATATATTAATATACATATTAATATATACATTAATTTATATTTAATATATTAAATAATATATTAAAAATAACATATTTTGGGATATATTATTATAGGATATTATATTATATATATTTTAATTATTATATTATTATATAATAATTATTATTGTAATTATTATATTATTATATATTATAATAATTATTATATATTATATATTATATATTATACATCCCATATATATTATTATGGGATCCCATATTATGGGATGCCCCCAGAGAGGATGAGGATGAGGATGAGGAGGGTGGGGCACTCACCCTGCTGCTGGCACTGCCCCGAGCGCACCTTCTGGATGTCCATGCCCCGGATGGCGCCCGAGCGCGCCATGGCGCACTCGCTGTCGTAGGTGACGCCGTCGTCGCCGCACACGGGGTCCCTGGCGGGGGGACAGCCCTCGGGCCGGGGCAGCAGCTCCGCCCGCCGCGTCCGGGGGTTCACCCGGCACACGCGGCTGGGCTCGCTGGGCACGCCCTGGCACGGGTCTGGGGACGGGCGTGGGCACGGGTCACTGCCTGCCCGCTGGCACCTCCATCCCCGCACGGCCCCAAGAGCCCCCAAATCTTCTCTGTGCCCCAAAGTCACTCCCTGCCCACTGGCACCTCCATCCCTGCACGGCCCCAAGAGCCCCCAGATCTTCTTTGTGCCCCAAAGTCACTCCCTGCTCAAACCAGGAGCTTCCCAGGCTCTGCTCCTTTCCTTTTGGGACCCCAAGAGCCCCCAAATCTTCTCTGTGCCCCAAAGACACTCCCTGCCCTCTGGCACCGTCACCAGGCCTTCCCAGGCTCTGCTCCATCCCTGCACGGCCCCAAGAGCCCCCAAATCTTCCTTTGTGCCCCAAAGTCACTCCCTGCCCAAACTTGGGCTTCCCAGGCTCTGCTCCTTCCCTTTTGGGACCCCAAGAGCCCCCAAATCTTCCTTTGTGCTCCAGGGAGTCACTCCCTGCTCAAACCAGGAGATTCCCAGGCTCTGCTCCTTCCCTGCATAGCACTCCATCCCTGCACGGCCCCAAGAGCCCCCAAATCTTCTCTGTGTCCCAAAGTCACTCCCTGCCCAAACTGGGGCTTCCCAGGCTCTGCTCCTTCCCTTTTGGGACCCCAAGAGCCCCCAAATCTTCCTTTGTGCTCCAGGGAGTCACTCCCTGCTCAAACCAGGAGATTCCCAGGCTCTGCTCCTTCCCTGCATAGCCCCAAGAGCCCCCAAATCTTCCTTTGTGCCCCAAAGTCACTCCCTGCCCAAACTTGGGCTTCCCAGGCTCTACTCCATCCCTGCACGGCCCCAAGAGCCCCCAAATCTTCTTTTGTGCCTCAAAGTCACTCCCTGCTCAAACCGGGAGATTCCCAGGCTCTGCTCCTTCCCTTTTGGGACCCCAAGAGCCCCCAGATCTTCCTCTGTGCCCCAGGGAGTCACTCCCTGCCCGGATCAGCCCCTCCTCACCGCAGGGGCCGTCGAACTTCTTGAAGACGTTCTCCTGCTTGTCGCAGGCGTGCTTGTTGAGGTGGCACTGGCTGCGGTAGTCGCGGCCGTCGCTGCCGCACACGGGGCTCTCGGGGACGCCGCCGCACGACGAGGGACACACGCACTTGGCCGCCTGGCCGTCAGCGGAGGGCACGCAGGTGCTGCCAAAGCTGCACGTCACCTCTGCACAGGGGTCCTTGGAGCCTGAGGGACAGAGAGGGGACACGGGTGAGAGAGAGCACGGCGCGGGACGTCTTGCTCCTCTCGTGGAATAATCCCAGTATCTCGTGGAATAAACCCTAGTACCCGCTAAATCCATCCCTCCAAATGCCCCAATCCATCCCTCCAAATGCCCCAATCATCCCTCCAAATGCCCCAATCCAGAAGCAATGGATAATTTTCCAGAGCTTCAGTAGATCCTTGGAGCCTGAGGGACAGAGAGGGGACACGGGTGAGAGCACGGCGCGGGACGTCCTGTTCCTCTCATGGAATAATCCCATTATCTCGTGGAATAACCCTACTACCCGCTAAATCCATCCCTCCAAATGCCCCAATCCATCCCCTCCAAATGCCCCAATCCAGCAGCACTGGATAATTTTCCAGAGCTTCAGTAGATCCTTGGAGCCTGAGGGACAGAGGAGGGGACACAGCACAGGTGAGAGCCTGGCACAGGACATGCTCCCGTTCCTCTCGTGGATTAACCCAAATGTATCCTGAAGTCCCCCAAATCCATCCCTCCGAATGCCCCAATCCAGCAGCACTGGATAATTTTCCATCATTTTTCCTTCTGATCACACTTTGCTGACCCCCAAAGCAGAGCTGCTGGCTCCTCAGTGCCCTCTGCCACCAGCCCTGTCCCCACCTCCAGGACATCAGAGATGTCCCAGACTGGGCTGTTCATCATGGAGCTGACACGCCCCCCTTGACCATCATTTTCCCATCATTTTCCCATCATTTCTCCATCATTTTCCCATCATTTTTTTCCATCACTTTTCCCCCTGATCACAGTTTGCTGACCCCCAAAGCAGAGCTGGTGGTTCCTCAGTGTCCCTTCCCAGCATTTGGTGTCCCTGGCCCAGCCTGTGGCCACCACTTCTCCATCATTTTCCCATCATTTCTCCACCATTTTCCCACCATTTTCCCATCACTTCTCCATCATTTCCCCACCATTTCTCCTCCTTATCACACTCTGCTGTCCCCAGGGCAGTGCTGATGACCCCCTCAGTGCCCCCAGCCCTGTCCCCACCCCTCCAGCCGTGCCCCGAGGTGTCCCTGCCCGCCCTGGGGACACGCCAGCGTCCCTCACTCACCGCAGGGTCCCTTGCTGACCACCTTGATCCTCCTCTGCTGGTTGCACTGGGCCCTGTCCAGCTCGCACTCGTTGCTGTAGGTGGAGTGGTCGGAGCCGCACACCGGGGCCACCACGGGGGCACAGGGACCCTTCCTGCACACGCACGAGGCCTGGCCCGGCTCCGAGGGGCTGCGCTCGCACACGGCCCCGAAGCCACACAGCATCCCCCGGCACCCTGCGGGCACGGGGACACGCACATGGGCATGGGGACACACACATGAGGGACACCAAACCCACACAGCATCCCCCAGCAGCCTGCGGGCACGGGGACACGCACATGAGGGACACCAAACCCACACAGCATCCGCCGGCACCCTGCGGGCACGGGGACACGCACATGGGCACAGGGACACACATCTGGGGGACACCAAACCCACACAGCATCCCCTGGCACCCTGCGGGCACGGGGACACGCACATGAGGGTCACCAAACCCACACAGCATCCCCCAGCAGCCTGCGGGCACGGGGACACGCACATCGGGGACACCAAACCCACACAGCATCCCCCGGCAGCCTGCGGGCACGGGGACATCCCATGGGCATGGGGACACATGGCCCTGAAGCCACACAGCATCCCCCGGCACCCTGCGGGCACAGGGACACGCACATGGGCACGGGGACACACACATGGGGGACACCAAAGCCACACAGCATCCCCCTGGCACCCTGCGGGCACAGGGACATCCCAATGGCCACGGGGACATGCCAGGGGGCACAGAGACATCCAGGGGCACGGGGACATGCACACGGGGGAATCCCAAAGCCACACAGCATCCCCCAGCACCCTGCGGGCACAGGGACATGCCAGGGGGCACGGGGACACACACACAGGGGGGCCCCAACCTTTCCCTAAAATCCAATTTCCTCCTTCCATGGGACAGCTCCATCCATTCCTTGAGGTGTTCCCTGCCCCAGTGCCCCCCAGTGCCCCCTCCCAGGGCACCCCAGTGCCCCCCAGTGCCACCCCACACGTCACAACCAGAGCCTGCCCTACACGAAAGGGAGAAGAGGAATCCTAAAATCCAACTCCTCATCTGCACTTCAACTCCCAGGGATTGCCTTTGACTGCCGGGAGATTCTGCAGAGCCTGCACCAGATAAATCCCGGGAAATCAACAGGAAAAGGGTTCTCCTCCTCTACCACCCCAGCACCAGATAAATCCGGGAAATCAAAAGGAAAAGGGGGATAAATCCCATAAATCAACAGGAAAAGGGTTCTCCTCCTCCCATAAATCCCCAAAAGGAAAAGGGTTCTCCTCCTCTCCCCCAGCACCAGATAAATCCCATAAATCCCGGGAAATCAAAAGGAAAAGGGTTCTCCTCCTCTCCTGCCCCAGCACGAGATAAATCCCATAAATCCTAGGAAATCAAAAGGAAAAGGGTTCTCCTCCTGCCCCAAAAGGAAAAGTTCTCCTCCTCTCCCACCCCCAGATAAATCCCATAAATCCCGGGAAATCAAAAGGAAAAGGATTCTCCTCCTCTCCCACAGGTGACTAAAGGGGTTCATCATTTTCCTGAAGAGTCTGAGGCTCTCCTGCACCTCCCTGCGCTGCTCTTTCCCTCTCTTGGGTTTTTTTTTAAATGCAGATGAGGTGTAAAAATTCCAGGGGATGGGAATTGTGGGATTCATCCCGAGGGAAGGCGTGGGGAGTGGGAATGGAGCTGGGGCTGGCTTAGAGGGGAAGGGAAGAGGGAGGGAAAAGGGGGAAAAACCGGGGAGAAGGGAAAGGCTAAAAAAAGGAGAGGGAAAGAAGGGGGGGGGGGAAAAAAGGTGCAGGGGAAAAGAGGTAGGAAAAAAAGCAGGAAAAAGCAGGAAAAGGGGCAGGGAAAAGGTGGGGAAAAGGCAGGAAAAAAGGCAAGGGGAAAAAAGGTGGGGGGAAAAGTGGGAAAAAGGCTAGAAAGGCAGGAAAAAAACACATGGAAAAGGGGAAAAATGAGGATTTAAAAAGGGGGAAAAGAGGCTAAAAAAGGGGGAAAAAGGGAATCTGTGGAATAAACAGCGCCAGGCCCTCCCCACCCTCCCAGGAAAGGTTTCCTTCCCAAGATGCCACCTAACCCTCCTTTTGCAGTTTTTTTTTTCCCCAGGCCACCTCCTCGGTTCCTAATTAGCCCAGCTTCGTTAGCAGGGCCGCGCTGGCAGGTGGGGGCCCGGCAGGGGCTGCCAGGGCAGATGGCACCCGCCCCGCCTCGCCGTGCCCAGGGGCTGCGGGGACAGCTGGGCACGGGATGGGGCCAGCCTGGCAGGGGCAAGGGCCACCAGCCAGCCAGGAGTGGCCACCAGGCACTCGGGAACGGCCACCAGGCAGCCAGGAGTGGCCACCAGGCACTGAGAGTGGCTACCAGGCACCGAGAGTGGCCACCAGGCACTTGGAAACGGCCACCAGGCAGCCAGGAGTGGCCACCAGGCACTGAGAGTGGCCACCAGGCACTGAGAGTGGCCACCAGGCAGCCAGGAGTGGCCACCAGGCACTCGGGAACGGCCACCAGGCACTAAGAGTGGCTACCAGGCACCGAGAGTGGCCACCAGGCACTTGGGAACGGCCACCAGGCACTGAGAGTGGCCACCAGGCACTGATTTAATGGGCTCAAAAAAAGCTTTTATTGGCAAAAAAAAACTCTTGTGCCCAAAAGGGGCAGTGGAAACAGCGGGGCTGGGCAGTAATTAATGCAGGGTGAGTAATAATTCGGGCTGGGCATTAATAATTCGGGCTGGGCATTAATTAATTCCACCCGAGCGAGGTGCCCGTTGCCATGGGGAGCGGCTGGGCTGGCAGCTCCTGTGCCCCAGCCCTGCCCCGCCCCATCAACATTCAAATACTCAGCCCTGCTCATCAATATTCAAATATTCAGCCCTGCTCATCAATATTCAAATACTCAGCCCTGCTCATCAATATTCAAATATTCAGGCCCACCATATCAACATTCAAATCTTCAGCCCTGCTCATCAATATTCAAATACTCAGCCCTGCTCATCAATATTCAAATATTCAGGCCCACCCTCTCAATATTCAAATATTCAGCCCACCCTATCAATATTCAAATATTCATGCCCACCCTATCAATATTCAAATATTCAGCCCTGCTCATCAATATTCAAATATTCAGCCCTGCTCATCAATATTCGAATATTCATCGCCTCACCCGGGGCGGGGAGCGCGGAGCAGCTCCAAGCGCTGCCAGCACCTCCTGACCCCCCTCTGCTGCCTCTGGGACAGGGAGCTCCCTGCACCCCAAACCCGGCCTCTGGCTTTGTTAGGCTGGACAGTGACCCTGCCCAGCTTTGCAGCCCTTCCTGCACCCCAAACCCGGGCTCTGGCTTTGTTAGGCTGGACAGTGACCCTGCCCAGCTTTGCAGCCCTTCCTGCACCCCAAACCTGGGCTCTGGCTTTGTTAGGCTGGACAGTGACCCTGCCCAGCTTTGCAGCCCTTCCTGCACCCCAAACCCGGGCTCTGGCTTTGTTAGGCTGGACAGTGACCCTGCCCAGCTCTGCAGCCCTTCCTGCACCCCAAACCCGGGCTCTGGCTTTGTTAGGCTGGACAGTGACCCTGCCCAGCTTTGCAGCCCTTCCTGCACCCCAAACCCGGGCTCTGGCTTTGTTAGGCTGGACAGTGACCCTGCCCAGCTTTGCAGCCCTTCCTGCACCCCAAACCTGGGCTCTGGCTTTGTTAGGCTGGACAGTGACCCTGCCCAGCTTTGCAGCCCTTCCTGCACCCCAAACCCGAGCTCTGGCTTTGTTAGGCCAGACCAGGACCCTGCCCAGCTTTGCAGCCCTTCCTGCACCCCAAACCCGAGCCCTGGCATTGTTAGCCCAGACTGTGACCCTGCCCAGCTTTGCAGCCCTTCCTGCACCCCAAACCAAGCCCTGGCTTTGTTAGGCCAGACCAGGACCCTGCCCAGCTTTGCAGCCCTTCCTGCACCCCAAACCCGAGCCCTGGCTTTGTTAGGCCAGACCAGGACCCTGCCCAGCTTTGGGAGGGGAAGGGACCCCCCAAACCCCCAGGTTCATCCCACCCTTTATCCCCCGCCAGCTCCTGAGCAAACCTCATCCAAATCCCAGAATTTTCCCAGCTCAAACCCCGTCCCGATCCTCATCCCACACCCAGCAAAACCCATCCCCTGGCCCCCAAGAACACCTCCCACACCCCAGAGCAGGAATTGTGCCCCAGGAGCCTCGGCAGCCTCCCGGAGCGGGCCCTTTTCCCTCTCCCGTGGGAGCAGCGGGGATCTTTTGGAAGCCTGGCGTCTGCCTGGGCTGGGCTCTCCATCTCCTGCAGCCCAAGGAGTTCCACCCACCTGGGGGTTTATTTTTTTCGCTCGAGATGCCCCTCCCCGGGCCAATTATAGATTAATCACATTTCATCTGGCGTCCTTTTCTCCCCCACCCCTCAGCAGGGGAGGCAAAAATGAGGAGGAGAAAAAGAAAAATAAAAAATAAAAAGCAACAAGCAGGTTGTTAATTGGCTGCTGGTTTCTGTTTGCTGGGCTCTTATCTGCGCACGTGAAGCCGGGGGAAGAGCCTGCCAGCCAAGGCAGGGGTTTTAAGCCTGGTTTTAAAAGGGAACAAAGCTCCTGTGATGGTTTTATCTCAGCCTGGGCTTGCCTGCCCTGCACCCAGCAGCTCCTGAAGCTGATAAGAACCTCACAAAGGGAAAAAAACAACAAAAAAAATCCCAAAGTTCTCTGTGAAACCAGAGGAAAGGTGGGAGAGGCGAGGATAGAAATGCAAGTCTGCAGGAAATTCAGCTTTTCCAGCCCTTCCCTGCTTCCAGCTAGGAAAATCCCTGGGAAAAGGGAGGAATGAGGGGCAGTGCCCTCCTTCCTCACCCAAATCCCGCATCCCAGGAAAATCCCTGGAAAAAGGAGCTCTGAGAGGCACTGCCCTCCCTCCTCACCCAAATCCTGCATCCCAGGAAAATCCCTGGAAAAAGGGAGCCCTGAGGGGCACTGCCCTCCTTCCTCACCCAAATCCTGCATCCCTGGAAAAGGGAGCCCTGAGGGGCACTGCCCTCCCTCCCACCCAAATCCTGCATCCCTGGAAAATCCCTGGAAAAAGGGAGCACAGAGAGGCACTGCCCTCCTTCCTCACCCAAATCCTGCATCCCAGGAAAATCCCTGGAAAAGGGAGCCCTGAGGGGCACTGCCCTCCTTCCTCACCCAAATCCTGCATCCCAGGAAAATCCCAGGAAAATCCCTGGAAAATGGGAGCCCTGGGAGGCACTGCCCTCCCTCCCACCCAAATCCTGCATCCCAGGAAAATCCCTGGAAAAAGGGAGCCCTGAGGGGCACTGCCCTCCCTCCCACCCAAATCCTGCATCCCAGGAAAATCCCTGGAAAAGGGAGCCCTGGGAGGCACTGCCCTCCCTCCCACCCAAATCCTGCACCCCCAGCGCTGCCAGGGCTCAGGGAGCAGCCGGGCTGGAAGGGACCCGAGCTCCCCGTGGATCAGCGGGGTCAGGAGCTGTTTCCCTGAGGGAGAGGCCAGCCCGGGAGGGGCTCCTGCTGTCCCCAGGGGCGCGGGGGACGCTCTGCACTCACCATCCCGCGGCGGCGGCGGCGTCTGCGTGAAGTAGCTGTTGGGTTTGTCTGCAAGGAAACAAAAACCACGGAGCTGTCACGGGTTCCTCGGGCACAACCCTGCTCCCAGCCCTCCCTGGGATGCTATTCCATCTCTCCTCGAGCAGGTTTGGCTCCCAGGAGGAGGCAGGATCACCCAAACCCAGTTTGGGATAGCCCCAGGGACCAGTGGAGCTGTCATGGAGCTGTCACGGGTTCCTCGGGCACAACCCTGCTCCCAGCCCTCCCTGGGATGCTGCTCCATCCCTCCTCGAGCAGGTTTGGCTCCCAGGAGGCCCCAGCATGACCCGAATCCATTTTGGGATAGCCCCAGGGACCAGTGGAGCTGTCACGGGTTCCTCAGGCACAAGCCTGCCCCAGCCCTCCCTGGGATGCTATTCCATCCCTCCTCGAGCAGGTTTGGCTCCCAGGAGCTCCTGGAAGCAGGAGGGAGATGCAGAAAAAAGAGGCAGCATCACCCAAACCCAGTTTGGGATAGCCCCAGGGACCAGTGGAGCTGTCATGGAGCTGTCATGGGTTCCTCGGGCACAACTCTGCCCCCAGCCCTCTTTGGGATGCTGTTTCACCCCTCCTCGAGCAGGTTTGGCTCCCAGGAGGTCCCAGGATCTCCCGAAGGCAGCCTGGCTGGGCCCCAGGGACCGGTCTGGCGCGGGATCTGGGAGCGGCCCCCGGTGCCTGGCAGGGCTGGATCTGCCCCAGCCTGTCCTGCCCCATCTCCCGCGGGCTGCGGGGCCGATCCCGCCGTGGATCACCCCACACACACCTGGCCACGGAGCCAGCAGCTCATCCCAGAGCAGGAATGCTGCAGCCCCCAAAAACTGGGAGAGAGGGGCAGCAGAACTGCAAGCTGCCGTGGGTGTCACCAGCGGTCCCCAGGGCAGGGTCACCTGCCACCCCTCTGTTTGGGGACCCTGATTGAGCAGCGGGGAGTTGAGCTGAGCTCCCTCAGGCTCCAAACGCCCTCCCAGGCTGCAGGGGAACACCCAAAAACTGGGATTTGGGATGGGGCCAGGGCTGTGGCAGAGAGAATCCCACCCCCGGCACGCTCCGGGCCCCAGGCCTGGCTCCCTGGAGACATCCGTGGGTTCATCCCCGAGCACAGATCCCCCAAAGCTGGGCTGCAGGATCTGCCTGCCCTCCAGGGCTCTTCCCACAGCCAGGCCTGAGCATGGGATGTTCCTCAGGAAGGGGAGCAGGAGCCCGGCAGAAACACCTGGATCCACAGCCAAGGGTGGGATCAGCTCCACAGCCAGGCCTCGGGGCAATCCTCAATCCCCCCGTCAGCAGCAGCCCTCCCAAATCCTCACATCCCCCCAGTGACCACCCGCACCTGCCCTTCCCAAATCCTCACATCCCTCAATCATCTGCACCAGCCCATCCCAAATCCTCACATGTCCTGGATCATCTCCTGCCCTTCCCAAATCCTCACATTCCCTGGGTCATCACATGCACCAGCCCTTCCCAAATCTTCACATCCCCCTGATCATCACCTGCCCTTCCCAAATCCTCACATCCCCCTGATCATCTCCTGCCCTTCCCAAATCCTCACATCTCCTGGATCACAACCCCCAGCAGCGCTTCCAAATCCTCACATCTCACAGTCATCTCCAGCCCTTCCCAAATCCTCACATCCTCCAGATCCTCACCAGCCCTTCCCAAATCCCCCATCCCTGGATCCCCACCCGGGTTTGGGATGGAGCCTGCCAGCAGCAGCAGCAGCAGCAGCAGGTGGGAGCTGTGGGAGCTGTCCTGGCCCACGCAGAGCCGCCCTCACAGCTCTGCTCCCTCCTCCCTGCCAGGGAAAAGTGGGGCAGGGAGCTGCCAGTCCCAGGATTGTCCCCAAGGCAGGATTGTCCCCAAGGCAGCCAGGAGCTCCAGGCTGGTGGGGCAGGGAGCTGCCAGTCCCAGCATTGTCCCCAAGGCAGCCAGGAGCTCCAGGCTGGTGGGGCAGGGAGCTGCCAGTCCCAGGATTGTCCCCAAGGCAGCCAGGAGCTCCTGGAGCAGGGAGCTGCCGGTCCCAGGATTGTCCCCAAGGCAGCCAGGAGCTCCGGGAGGAGCCGAGCATGGGGCAGGGAGCTGCCAGTCCTGGCATTGTCCCCAAGGCAGCCAGGAGCTCCGAGCTGCTGGGGCAGGGAGCTGCCAGTCCCAGGATTGTCCCCAAGGCAGCCAGGAGCTCCAGGCTGGTGGGGCAGGGAGCTGCCAGTCCTGGCATTGTCCCCAAGGCAGCCAGGAGCTCCTGGAGCAGGGAGCTGCCGGTCCCAGGATTGTCCCCAAGGCAGCCAGGAGCTCCGGGAGGAGCCGAGCATGGGGCAGGGAGCTGCCAGTCCTGGCATTGTCCCCAAGGCAGCCAGGAGCTCCTGGGGCAGGGAGCTGCCAGTCCCGGGATTGTCCCCAAGGCAGCCAGGAGCTCCGGGAGGAGCCGAGCATGGGGCAGGGAGCTGCCAGTCCGGGGACTGTCCCCAAGGCAGCCAGGAGCTCTGGGAGGAGCCGAGCTGGTGGCCCGGGGAGCCCCCGGTGGCCATCCTGCCCGCTCAGGGCCACCTACAGTTATTGAGGAAGAGCAGCACGGCGAATCCCAGCGTGGAGGTGGCCAGCAGGATGAGGCAGATGTTGCAGGGGATCATGAAGTAGCGCACCACCAGGGACACCTTGTGCTGGTACAGCCGGTCCCGCTCCAGGGCTCCCGGCGCCATGGGGTACTGGCACGCTGTCATGCTGGGCTGTCACGCCCCGAGAGTCACCGCGAGGCTCGCGTGGATCCCTCTCCTCTGTCCCCGGGTGTTTTTGGCAGCCTAAGTTTTCCCAGAGGTTCCCATCTCGGCTGGCAGCAGCACGGGGGCACCTTCAGGACTCCGTGCCCTGCGATGCCATGGCAGAGGCGTGGCCTTGGGGACAGCCTGGGGACAGCTCCAGCCCGCTCTGGAGGCACGGGGACACTCAGCCAGCCCCCGAGGTGTCAATCCACGGCTGCCCACAGAAAGCAAACCAAAATGCCCAGAAAGCAAACCAAAATCCCAGCGCCGAGGGCTCCGAATCCGCGGCTGAGCCCACCAGGACAAGGACACGCCGGGGTGGGAATGGTGGGAATGTCACAGCAGGAGCAGCGCTGGGACAGGGACAGGAGCACAGGAGCACTGCCAGGCTCAGGAATATCGCTGGCCTCTGGGATGTACTCTGGGATATCTTCTGGGATCCTCCAGGATCACCTCTCAGATCTTCCGGAATATCCTCTGGAATCCTCTGGGATCACCTCTCAGATCCTCCAGGATAACTGCTGGAATCCTCTGGGATAACCTCTCAGATCCCCCGGAATATCCCCTCGGATCCACGCCGGCCCCGCTCCGGGCACACGGAGCTCCCTCCGCTGTCCAGCGGCTCCTCCAGGACACGTCCGGCAGCCTCTGACCCTCGGCAGGTCCTCGCAGCCAGGAGCAGCCAAAATTCCAGCAGCGGCCAAATTTCCAGGAGCAGCCAAAATTCCAGGAGCAGCCAAAATTCCAGCAGCCAAGATTCCAGGAGAAGCCCAAAATCCCGGGAGCAGCCCAAGGATTCCAGGGAGAAACCCAAAATTCCAGGAGCAGCCAAGATTCCGGGAGCAGCCCAACGATTCCGGGAGAAGCCCAAAATTCCAGGAGCAGCCCAAGGATTCCGGGAGCAGCCGAGACTCCGGGATCAGCCCGAGGGTTCCGGGAGAAACCCAAAATTCCAGGAACCAGCCCAAAACCCCGGGAGCAGCCCAAGGACTCCGGGAGCAGCCCGAGCATTCACGGATGCGGCTCGGCCCGAGGCAGACGCTCCCTGCCGCCCTGCGAGGCTCCTCTCAGCTCCATCCCCGCTGCCTCCCCGGGCGAGCCCGGCTCTCCGGCGCCTTGCCACGGCTCGGGCCAGCGGGCAGGGGCCCGGCTCGGCCCGGCGGGGGCCAGCTGCCCGCCTCACGCCGCTCGGACATGCCGCTCCCTCCCGGCCGCAGCGCGGCTCCGCGCGGAGCCCGGCATGGAGCGCAGGGAGGGATGGAGGGTGGGAGGATGGATGGGAGGGAGGGATGGATGGATGGAAGGGTGGGAGGGAGGTGGATCCCTAATCCCGGCGGTCTCCGTGCGCCCCCCGAGCGGGGAAGGGGCCGCGCAGCATCAGACAAGGGAGCGGCAGCGCGGAGCGAGCGCGGAGCTGCCCCCTCCCTCCCCGCAGCCCTCTCTCCCTCTCTCCCTCCCTCTCTCCCTCCCTCTCTCCCTCCCTCCGCCCGCCCCTCGGCCCGACCCCGGCGCGGGGGGGCACGGCGAGCCCCTCTCCGAGCGCTCGGCGGCCAACAAAGGGGAGCGGGGGCGCAGGGGCGCGGCGCAGACAAAGAGCGGGGGCGGCGGGGGTCGCGCAGGAGCCGCTCCCACCCCGACAAGGCGTGGGCAGCGCAGGGAAGGGTGGGGGGGACCCTCCCAGGACCCCCCGGGATGATCAGGGAAGGGTGGGGGGACCCTCCGGGATGAGCAGGGAGGGGTGGGGGACCCCCCGGGATGAGCAGGGAGGGGTCGGGAGACCCCCAGGGATGAGCAGGGAGGGGTGGGGGATCCCCAGGACCCTCCGGGATGAGCAGGGAGGAGTGGGGGACCCCCCACGACCCCTCAGGATGATCAGAGACGGGTGGGGGGACCCCCCAGGATGAGCAGGGAGGGGTGGGGGACCCCCCACGACCCCTCAGGATGATCAGGGAGGGGTGGGGGGACCCCCAGGACCCCCCGGGATGAGCAGGGAGGGGTGGGGGGACCCCCGGGATGAGCAGGGAGGGGTGCGAGGGGGTGGAAGGGCTCGGAGGGTGCGAGGGGTGGGGGCTCAGCCCCTCCGCCTGCTGAGGAAGGCTCGCACCTCTCCCGGCATCGCCCCCCGGGGACGGCAGAGCAGCGGGAAAAACGCCGGTGATTGTTTTTTTCAGGATGTGATCGGCACGGAACGGGCACAGGCTCCCCGAAAGCAGCCGGGGAAAAGGAGCAGGGATTGAGCTGCTCCGTCCCCGCGGGCTCCTGGCTTTTCCTGCTTGCCCGCAGGGACGGGGAAGGTGCCACCAGCAGAGCTGGGTGCAAGCCAGAGGGAGGCGAAGGTCCAACAATGCGCTGAGAGCGCTGCCACAGCCCCGGGCGGGCAGCGCTGTGCCCCAAAGACAAACCCAGGAGCTCAGCCCGCTCTCCCCTCGGGTGGAGGCTCTGCCGGGATGGCGAAACACCAACACCTCCCCTGCCACCGGAACGGCGCCTTCAGGGCACCAGGACACGCTGGGCTGCTCCTCAGCCAGCGCAGCCGAGCTCTTCCTCAGCAGGGAGGAACCGGGCAGCTCTGGAGGCTGCAAGAAACCCCTCGAGAGGAAGGGCCGGGGGTCACAGAGAAGCTGGGCTGAGCCCGCGGCTGGGTTATCCCCCAAACGGGGCAGGAGGGCGCCGCAGAGGGGCTGGAGCACCAGCAGGGATCCCCCGAGCCCTGGCAGGACAGATGGACACCGCGGGGGTGTGGGGAGCGGGAAGCTCCGGGCAGAGCAGCTGCTCCCAGCCCCTCCGCCTTCCCCGAGCTCAGCACGGCAGGGAGGGAAGCTGAGCTTCCCCTGCAGCCTCCAGCAGCTTCCCCTCTCCCTCTGGGGTGTCTGGGGCTTGTGGCTCCATCGAGGCAGCTCTGGGGGCTGCTCGGAATTCCCGCTTCCCGCTGGATTCCTGCTTCCCGCTCCCCCAAAAAGCAGCAGCTTGGGAGAAGAAGCTTTGCCAGGGGCAGGTTCCGCTCCCAGCCCTCCCAGGAATCCTCCCCTCACCTTGGCAATCCACCTGCAGCCCGAGGGACGCGGAGATTAAAGAATCCTCCCACCCTGCCCTCCCACGGGGACACGTGGGGGACACTGGGTGGTCCCTCAGCAGGGCACTCCAGGAGCCCAGAGCTCCCTGTGGGACGGGCACAGCTTGCCCCCCAGGCACCCCACAGAGCCCCCCTGCGCCTCTCCGGGGGCTGGGAGCGCTGAGGCGCAATTCCAGGAAGAAAAACAAAGAAAAGAGGGGGAAAAGCCCAAATCACATCCAGGAGATCGCTCCTCTTGAAACCTGCCTCGCTCCCTGCGTCCTTCTGCTGCTCCCGAATCCTTCCAGTGCCTTCTCCTGCCTCCTTCCCATTCCAGTTCCTCCATCATTCCCATCCCAGCTCCCCAATCCTTCCAGTGCCTTCTCCTCCATTCTTCTCCTGTTCCTGCATCTTCCTCCTGTTTCTGCATCCTTCCATCCCAGTCTCTCCATCCTTCCACCCCAGCCTCTCCATCCTTCCCATCCCAGCTCCACCATCCTTCCACCCCAGTCTCTCCATCCCTCCATCCCAGTCTCTCCATCCTTCCATCCCAGCCCCTCCATCCCTCCACCCCAGCTCCTCCACCCATCCCAGTCTCTCCATCCTTCCATCCCAGTCTCTCCATCCCTCCATCCCAGCCTCTCCATCCCAGTCTCTCCATCCCTCCATCCCAGCTCCTCCATCCTCCCATCCCAGCTCCTCCATCCTTCCATCCCAGCCTCTCCATCCCAGTCTCTCCACCCTCCCACCCCAGCTCCTGCACCCTCCCCGTGACACAGGTGCCAGCTCCTGCCCGCTGCCCCCGCCGGGGCCCTGCCCTGCTGCCACCCCTGCTGCCACCGCTCGGTGACCATCCCTGTCCCCTCCTGTGCCCCGGGCAGGGTTCAGAGCCAGCCCAGGATAGGGCCCAGGCTCGGCTGGGAACAATCCCCAGAGGGAAGCCAGGCTGGATCCTCCCCAGCTGTTTTCACATGCAAATCAGCCCCGTCCCTTTCTGTCCCCTCCGGGGCCACTTTTAGGGGCAGCCTTTGTGTCCCCAGCTCCAGCAGGGACAGGCTGGCTCCTCATCCTCTTGGGAAACCCAAACACCGTCCCCTTGTGGGGTTTGGGGTGGCACCTGCCACTCAGGATCCCTTTGCCCTGTGGGGTTTGGGGTGGCACCCGTCACTCTCAGGATCCCTTTGCCCTGTGGGATTTGGGATGGCACCTGCCACTCAGGATCCCTTTGCCCTGTGGGATTTGGGATGGCACTCAGGATCCCTTTGCCCTGTGGGATTTGGGGTGGCACTCAGGATCCCTTTGCCCTGTGGGGTTTGGGGTGACACTGGCACTCAGGACCCCTTTGCCCTGTGGGGTTTGGGGTGGCACTCAGGATCCCTTTGCCCTGCCGTGACCCCACACAGTGTGGGGTGGCATTTGGTCCATCAGTGTCCCTGTCCCCAGAGCCCTCCAGCTGCCACCTCTCGGGTGACAGTGACAGCAGGGACACCCCATGTGCCACCTGCTCCTCGGCCAGCCAGGGACATCCAGCTTTTGCCTGGACACTTTGGGATGTGTCCTTGGGGAACGAAGGGCCAGGCAGGAGAACCCAGAGATGGCCAAGGAAAAAAAGGCCGGAAAAGTTAAAAATAAAAAGAGGAAAAAGGCAAAAAAAAGAAAAAAAAAAAAAGAAAAAAAAGCCAAAACGGCCATAAAAACCAAAATAGCCACAGAAGCAAAAAGAGGCCATAAAAGCAAAAAAAAAGGACATAAAAGAAAAAAAAAAACCAAAAAACAAAAAAAGACCAAAAAATAAAAAAGGACATAAAAACAAAAAGAAAAAAACCAAACGAACAAAAAAAAGGACATAAAAACAAAAAAGTAAAAAACCTGACAAACAAAAAAAGGCCGTAAGAACAAAAAGAAAAGGCCACAAAAGGCACCTTTGGGGGCAGCTGGGAGAGCCCAGCCAGCGACGCAGAGCCAGCCCAGTGCCCCTCTGGATGGAGCAGGGACGGACTCATCCATCATCCCCCTCCTCCTCCTCCTCCCAGGGGACAGCCAGCCCCAGCAGGGGACAGGAGGCACAAAGCCACCGTGGCTGCTGTGACAGAGGAGGGAGGGACAAGGACAGGTGGCCAAGGGAGCCTCCTCAGGCGGTGGAAATCCATCATTTCCCACTGATCCTCACCCCCTGCCTGGAATTTCTCCTGAAATTTCTCCTGGAATTCTCCGGTGGCCAGCCCAGAGCTCCTGGCTTCTGTCACAGCCAGGCCAGAGGATGGCAGGAGAAAGGTGACAGGAGGGGCTGGGGACAGCTGGCCGGAGGGGAGGGCAGCAGGGAGGGCTTATCCCAAAATTCCTGCGGCGCAGAGCTGCCGGGAGCTCCACGGGAGCAGCACCCCGAGCTCCAATTCCTTCCCACGTCTCCCAAAATCCTGACGCGCTGCTTCGGGGGATGATTGACAGCTGTCAGTCACGCCCCGCCGAGCTGTTGCCAGGCCGATTCCCCACCCGGCTGGCTTTCCCGCTAATCCTGTTCGGCAGGGAGCTAATTGGGATTTATCTGACAGCACCCAGAGCCTGCCGAGGAGGAGGAGGAGGAGAGGAGGAGGAGGAGGAGGAGGGAGCCTCGCTCCTTCTCCCTCTCCCCATCCCTCCCGCACTTTTCCCGGCTAATTACCGGAGAGAGGAGCGGGAAGGGGGGGATCGAGGGGATTTTAATTATTTCATTTAACACTTGGCAGGACCCAGCTTGGCTCCCCGCTGAGCAGCGCCTGGAAATAAAGAGCTCTTAAAGGCGCTCAGCGGGAGAGGAGGGAGCGGGGGCGGCACACGGGGCTGGGGGGCCGGCGATGGGAATTCACACCATTCCCAGCAAACATTCCCGAAAGGCATTCCCGAAAGGCATTCCCGAAAGGCATTCCCGAAAGGCATTCCCGATAAACGCTGCCTCTTCAGAAAAAGGGTTTTGGTTTTTTTCCCCCTCTGAAGAACTTTGGCCGAGCAGATCCAACACTGCAGATGTGCTCAGGGACGGAAAATCCCTGGAAAAGGGATGGAAAGCATGGAGCGGGCCACGCAGCTGTGCCCGGGGACTCCAGGCACCCCCCTGCCAGCCCAGCCCTGCTCTGCTCCTGCGCTGTCACTGCGCTGTCCCCGCGCTGTCCCCGTGAGACCCCAGCCAGCACCGGGGGCGCTCTCACGGGTCTGCCTCGCCCCCAGACCCAGAAAAACCCCCCGAGGGTCGCACGCAGAGCTTGGGGGGTCTGGGAGGACAAAACGCTGTCCCAAAGGGAACCTCGGGAAGCACCCCGGAGCTGACGGGACGCAATTCCCGGAATTCCCGCAATTCCCAGGGCTCGCAATTCCCGGAATTCCCGCAATCCCCAGGGCTCGGAGCGTCCCCTCAGCTCAGCCTGCCCCAAGCCGGGCTGCTGCCCCGGGCACGGAGCGCTGGGACCCCATTCCCGGCCGGAGCCGCAGGGGTCCCAGAGCAAGGCAGCGAATCCGGGATGTCACCGCCTCGGAGGGACCGCGGGAGAGGCGCTGGGACAGCAGCCGGGAGAGAGGCACGGCGGGGATGGGGACAAACCCCCGAGGGTGTCCCCTGTCCCCAACAGCAGCCGGGAGAGAGGCACGGCGGGGATGGGGACAAACCCCAGAGAGTGTCCCCAAGGGCAGCCGGGAGAGAGGCACGGCGGGGATGGGGACAAACCCCCGAGAGTGTCCCCAAGGGCAGCCGGGAGAGAGGCACGGCGGGGATGGGGACAAACCCCCGAGAGTGTCCCCAAGGGCAGCCGGGAGAGAGGCACGGCGGGGAGGGGGACAAACCCCCGAGGATGTCCCCAAGGGCAGCCAGGAGAGAGGCAGGGCAGGGAGATGATGGGGACAATCCCCCGAGAGTGTCCCCTGTCCCCAACAGCAGCCGGGAGAGAGGCACGGCGGGGATGGGGACAATCCCCCGAGGATGTCCCCTGTCCAGAAGAGCAGCCAGGAGAGAGGCAGGGCAGGGAGATGATGGTGACAACCTCCCGAAGGTGTCCTCTGTCCCCTCTCCAGAACAGCAGCCGGGACAGAGCAGGACAGTGACAGTCCCCTGTCTGGAGCAGCAGCCAGGACAGAGCAGGGCAGTGACCGTGACATCCCCGAGGGTGTCCCCAGTGCCCCGGCGATGCTGCGGCAGCTGTCCCCGCTGCTCGGCGGGCTCGCACCGCCACCTGCCGCCCCTGCCGAGCCGCTCCCGCCGCCGGGAATTGCGGCCGGGCCGCGGGAGCTCCGCAGGGAGCGGGGAGAGCCCGGAGCAGCTCCGGGAGCCGCGCGGGACGAGGGGACAATCGGGGGGACACACGGGGGGACACGCGGGACCTTCCCAACACTGGACCATCGCACCCAGAGGGTGCATGGAGGGCGCTGCCAGCAATCCAAACCCTTTTCCAGCTGCCCAGCGGCTCCGGGAGAGCCGAGAGCAGCCAGCCCCGGCTCCTGGCGGCAGCCAGCGCAGGGCAGCCCCGGCAGCGGGCAGGGCAGGGCTGAGCCCGGGAACGGGCAGGGCTGAGCCCGGGAACCGGCAGGGCTGTGCCTGGGAACGGGCAGGGCTGAGCCCGGGAACCGGCGGCGTGCCCGGGAACGGGCAGGGCTGAGCCCGGGAACCGGCAGGGCTGAGCCCGGGAACCGGCAGGGCTGTGCCCGGGAACCGGCAGGGCTGTGCCCGGGAACCGGCAGGGCTGAGCCCGGGAACCGGCAGGGCTGAGCCCGGGAACGGGCAGGGCTGAGCCCGGGAACCGGCGGCGTGCCCGGGACCCGCGGGGAGCGCAGCCAGCAGAGGATGCTGTGCGCTCGGGAAACGCATCCCGGCGCTCCTCCCGCCGCCGCCAGCCGGCGCTCCCCGGCTCGCTGTCCCCGGGCTCGCTGTCCCCGTGTCCCCGTGTCCCCTGGAGCGGGACACGCTCCCAGCAGATCCCTCGGGATCGCTCCCGGCGGGATCAGCCGGGCCCAGCCCATGGAGAGCGAGGAAACCTGGCTTTATCCAGCTCCAATCCCCTCAGCTCCGCTGGCAGCTGGGCTGGCACAGCCTCGTCCCACCCCACAGCGCCCCAAAAACCTGCTTTGGGCTGGCAGGGGTCCTAAAAGTCCTGGGTGAGCAGAGAAGTGGGAAGAGGAGCAGCTCCAGCCCCAAATCTGGGGCACCCCTGGTTCAATCCCTTCTCCTCAGCTCCTTTGGCACCCGAGGGCAGAGCTGGCACAGCTTTGTCCCACTCCACCCCAAAAATGATCCTAAAAGTCCTGGGTGAGCAGAGAAGTGGGAAGAGGAGCAGCTCCTCCTGGGGCACCCCTGGTTCAATCCCTTCTCCTCAGCTCCTCCAGCACCCAAGAGCAGAGCTGGCACAGCTTTGCCCCTCCTCAAATCACCCCAAAAAGCTGCTTTGGGGTCAGCCATGATCCTGAAAGTCCTGTGTGAGCAGAGAAGTGGGAAGAGGAGCAGCTCCAGCCCCAAATCTGGGGCACCCCTGGTTCAATCCCTCTGGCAACCAAACCTTGTCCAGCCTGGCCCTGGGCACTTCCAGGGATGGGGCAGCTCCCCTGGGCACCCTGTGCCACCCTCATCGTTACCATCCCTTCTGTTTCTGCTATCGAGCCTAAACCCACCCTCCTGCAGCTGAAACCCACCCCTGCTCCTCTTTGCTTTCCCCTGAAACTTCCCAATCCAGCTCCGCCCCTGGAGCTTCCCAGCGCAGCCAGGAGCAGGACAGGGATTCCCTGGATCTGAGCAGGGAATTCCTGTCCCCGCAGGAACCCCGAGCAGCCCAGTGCTCCCAGTTTGCCCCAGTGCCGGCCCAGAGAGCCCCGCCCGGGCCGCGGGTGGAGGCGAGAGGCTGAGGATGGAGAGGAAGATGAGGCGAGCGGTGGGTGAGGAGGAGCCCTTAGATCACAGCTGCACACCCCGAGGGTGGGGACACGCCCGGAGGGGACAGCCCTGCACACCCCGAGGGGGGGGACACGCCCGGAGGGGACAGCCGGGAGCTGCCCGAGCTGTGATCTAACAGCAATGGTGGCCGCGGGGGTGGCAGCAGAGCCTCCCATTGCTCCAGCACATCCCGAGGGACGAGGATGACAGGGACTAAAGCAGCCAGGCTGATGGTGGATGGAGAAAATGGCGATTTAGGGGTTTTTTTTTTTTGGCGTGACAGCCCCACCACTTACCGGCGAGAAGCTTCCTATGTTCTTTAGAAAGCAGGGGAGGAGAAAAAGGAGAGAAGAAATCAAGTTAGAAGCAGGAAAACAGGAGCGGCCCCCAAGATTTCCTCCTCCCCAAGCCCCCTCTGCCACCTGGGGCACCTCCAGGTGTCTCTCCCAGGCTGGATCCTGCCCTAACCCCGCGGTTCCTGGGCAGGAATCCCAAATCTCACAGGTAAGCAGCAGGAGGAGGTGCCAGGGAACAGAGCTGGGTGCTTTTCCCACCTGCAGCAGGTCCTGGAAGGGAATCCGAGGCCCAGGATTGGCCACGGATCCTCCTCGGCTCCTCTGGCACCCGAGGGCAGAGCTGGCACAGCTTTGTCCCGCCTCAGGTCACCCCAAAAAGCTGCTCTGGGGTGGGCAGTGAAGCTGAAAGTCTTGGGGTGAGCACAGGAGCTCGAGAGTGGGAAGAATGCAGAGGTGCAGATCCAGCTGGGAAGGAGCGGGGACAGAGGGACAGCAGGACCGGCACCGCCACCTTCGCTTCCAGCACAGGGACGGGCTGAGCTTACCCCAAAATCCCACCTCTCCCTCAATGAACCCTCGCTTGGGAGCTCGCTCCCGTGCCCAGCCTCCAGGCACGCGGTTCAAGCACGCCGGGGTGGCACCGGGAGCTCCCAAATCCGCAGGGAATGGGAACAGCCGGGTCCTGCTGATCCCACACAGCCACAGCAAATCCCGCCCGGAAAACCGGGGGGGAACAGCCCGGGAGAGCACCAGGGAGCCCAGCAGAGCCCAGCCCCAGGGGAGCACCCCAGCAGCCACTCCTGACCGTCCCTGTGACCCTCGGGGCGTGACCCGCGGGGAGCTGGCGCTCCAGGGGACCCTGGGGACGTCCCCAAAAGCTCCTGATTGCCACGAGCTCTGTAAATGCCGTGGGTTCTCTGCTCCAAGGGATGGCTTTGTGAAGGCAGACAACGCTCAGGAGCTGCACCTGCAGCTGCCACGGCTTCAGGCGTTCCCTTCTCCCATCCCAGCCCGATCCAGGGGCACTTCTGGGGCGGAGGGCAGCGGAGCAGGGGGTGACAGCAGGGGGTGACAGCAGGGGGTGACAGCAGGGGGTGACAGCAGGGGGTGACAGCAGCTCCCAAAGCCACGGGAGGAGGTGCAGGGTTAACAGCTGAGCACGGCCCTGCCCAGCCCGGGCTGTCCCCCAGGGAAGGGGGAACTCCTGGAATCCCTGATGCCAGCAGGAGCTGTCACCCGGCCAGGGGAGCTCCCGGGGTGAAACCCGAGCCGTGGCCCCCGTTTGCTATTCAGGGATGGGACCTTCAATCCCCCCCCCGTTCCCTGGGGACGCCACTCTGCCACCCTGCCAGGCTGGCCCTGGGCACTTCCAGCAGCCAGGGCTGCTCCAGGAGAGCACTTCACCCCTGGCGGGCAGGAAATGTCCCCAGGGCTGGGGTGGCATCCCAGGGGACACCAGGGGGACAAGGAGGGACACAGCAGGGCTGGCTGCCAGGGGTTTTGGGGACATTCCTGTTTGCTGGGGGGGTGTCAGCTCTGACTGTCACCTCGGGGACAGTGGCACAGTGCCCGGTGCCACATGAGGGCCACGCTCCCGGAGCTCGTCACCCCTGTGCCTGGCACAGGAGCTGCTGCCACCACCCCTGGCACTCCCTGGTGTCCCCTGGCATGCCACCACACCCCTGAGGGCAGCCCGGATGTGCCCGGGACAAGTGACACAAGACAAGTGACACGTGCCCAAGGCCAGCGGGGAGGAGCTGTGCCAGGGGGACACAGCTCTGTCCCTGGGCATTCCCAAACTTCCCCCAGGGCATGTCCCACCGGGCTGTGGTGGCAAAGTGTCAGTGCCACCTCCCAGGGCTCGGTGACAAACGTCAGTGCCACCTCCCGCTCTGAGCAAGGGGGAATCCAGGGTGGGAAATGCAGGACAGAGGAGCTGGAGCTGCCCAGCAGCCCCAGAGCTCCCCGGGAATGGGAAGGGCAGCTCTGAGCGCGGAGGGGACGCGAGGGCCACAGCCCAAACCCGCCCCGGTGGAACGGGGGGACACGGGGAACGGGGTCGGGGGGCTGCCAGAGCTGCTGGGGGCTGGGGAACGTGATCCCACAAGGGTTCAAAGGGCCCTGGGCGCCCCTCGGCCACACCGGACGCTTGACCGCGAGCCAAGGGTCACTCATGGGGACACCAGAACACTTGGAGTGCTCGGCTACATCCACCCACGGCTCAGATGGACACTCCAGCCCCTTCCCACACAATTCCTGTCCTCTCCATGGCCTCCTGTCCCTCAGAGACCCCACAGCCACACTGGACACTTGACCACGAGCCAAGGGTCACTCATGGGGACACCAGAACACTTGGAGTGCTCGGCCACATCCACCCACGGCTCAGATGGACACTCCAGCCCCTTCCCACACAATTCCTGTCCTCTCCACGGCCTCCTGTTTCTTAGCAACCCCACAGCCACACTGGACAATTGACCACGAGCCAAGGGTCACTCACGGGGACACCAGACTGCTCCTGTGCTCGGCCACATCCACCCATAGCTCAGATGGACACTCCAGCCTCTTCCCACACAATTCCTGTCCTCTCCACGGCCTCCTGTCCCTCAGAGACCCCACAGCCACACTGGACACTCGACCCCGTGGAGCCACAAGCCAAGGATGACTCCTGGATGACTCCTGGAGACTCCTGGAGACTCCAGGCCTCTCCTGTGCTCGGCCACATCCACCCCTGGCTCCAGACAGACACCCCAGCCCCTTCCCACACAATTCCCAGCCATCCCACAGCCCCTGTGCCCCAGAGACCCCCCCGGCCCAGCAGGGCTCACACGTTCCCCTCTGATTTCCAGAAGGAAAGTGCAGCTGAGCCGAGCCCGACCCTCCCTTCAGCTCCTCAGGACTGCCCTGGCTTTGTCCCCTCCAGGGAGCTGCGGCTCCGCGGGGCAGCTCTGAACGTCCAGCAGAGAGGGAGAGACCGTGTGTTTTAGTGCAGATTGAACAAAACAAAACCCGAAAGGAGGGCGGGAGGCTCCGTCCCAAGGTCAGAGGGAAGTTTCCCCGGGCAGAAGGAGCGGGGAATTCTCCCGGGGCGGGAGGATGGTGCCGGAACAAAGCCGCCCTTCCCTCCCCAGGCAGCCGGGAGGTGCCTTTGACTCACGGCTGGCGTCTGGGGCGAGTGGCACTGCTGGCAAGCCACGTGTGGCCCGGCCAAGCCACCCCGGAGCTGCTCCTGAGTCACTGCCGGGGTTTATCCCGGGGGCAAAGCTCAGCCGGGCACGCTGCTCCTGGGAATCCTGAGATCCCAGCCTGGAAAGGAGGCTCTGGAAGCGGCTTCAACCCGACCACGGGCAGGGCAGGGGTGCTTCTCCCAATCACCCCGAGCAGGGGAAGCTGCTGCCTTCCAGGGAATGGGATTGGGCACCTGGGAGCGCCCAGGACCAGGACAAGGGGATGGGAAAAGTCAGGACAGGCACAGGCAGCTCCCAGCAATTTCACCTTGCAATCCCTCGGGGAGTTTCTCCCCTTTTCCTCGAGCCTGGCAAGGAATTGAGGGATTTTCTGAAGTCCGGGGCAGGCTTTTGTTAGTGACACACTAATTAGGCACATTACAGCACATCGGCACCAAACACCGGGCCTGCCTCCCTGCAGAGCTGAGATTTTGGGATTGGGAGAGGGGATGGGAGCTCAGGAGCATCCCCAGAGCCAGGCAGGGACAGAGGGAGAGGAAGAGGCCGGGACTGCCCCACCTTCCTCCCTTCCCCAGCTCTGCAAGTCCCCGAAAGGCTGCCAGGATTGAAACCAGATGTGTAGGAAGTGTCTCATTAGCAGTAATTGCTTCGAGAGGATTTGAGGTTTCCCCTCTCTGCCACCACCACCAAAAACACTCGGAAGGAGCCGCCGTGGGTCGGGACAAGGGGAAAAAACAACCCCTGCAGGCAGAGTTTGTGCTGCACAAACGTTTGGGATTGAAGGCAGGGAAAGTTTATCCAGGCGGGGCTGGCAGCAGGCTGAGGGATCTGAAACCATCCCGGCAGATTAGGCTGGAAAAACCCCGCCTGAATCCCACTTTCCTGCCTCAGCGCGGCCAAATGAGTCGTGAAATGGGCTCACAGCTCAGCCCTGGCACCCTCCCGGCTTCCAGAGGGGGAAACAGGCACGGGACACGCCAGCAGCTCCTTCCCCACAGCCTGGGACACGCCAGCAGCTCCTTCCCCACAGCCTGGGACACTCCAGCAGCTCCTTCCCCACAACCTGGGACACGCCAGCAGCTCCTTCCCCACAGCCTGGGACACGCCAGGAGCTCCTTCCCCACAGCTCAGGGCACTCCAGGGATGTGGCAGCAGCTCCAGGCATCCCTGACCCATCCCAGGTTCCAAGGTTTCCCTTGGCTTACAGGCCTGGATCCAAGAGCTCAGAGCAGGCAGGTCCTGGCAGGGAACAGGCTCAGAGCAGGGAGACCCAAACCAAGGCAGGAGTCAGAGTTTGCAGGGTCTGGATGGGATCCAGGACCTTCCCAAGGGCCCGTGGCACCCAGAGCCAATCTCCCCCTGTGCTGCACAAGTTTCCCACGCCAGGTGCGATTTTCCACCTGCTCCCTAAATCACCTCTTTGTTCTCGGGCTGAATTCCCAGTCCTCCACGTGACACCGCCACAGAATTCCCAATTTACGGCACGGATCTCTCACGATTCTCCCCAGCAGCGCGGGATTTGATCCCTCCTCGGGGAGCAGAGCGGAGCCACCCTGCTGTCCCCATCCCCTCCGTGGGGCTGAGCTGTCCCCCAGCCCCGCTGAGGGCTCTGGGGGGTGATTACAGACAGAAAATCCCGGGGAGCAGCTCCTGCATCCCAAAACCCCTCCAGAATCCCCCTGAGGGACAGCACCGCGCCGGGGGGACACAGAGCTGCACCAGCCTTGTGTCACCGTCACTCTGTCACAACCCTGTCCCCAGCGCCACTCCCCAACAGCAGGACGGGACCCCAGGCCTGGGCAGGGCACAGTGCCAGCTCTGGGGGGCCCGGTCCCCTGCCGCAGCCCTGGGGACAAAGCCGCCTTTGCTGGGGACAACGCGCCTGTCACCCCCCCCGGCTGGGGACGCGGCGATGGCGGCTCAAAGGAGAAGCCACAACCGCTTGATTTTTGGTGGGGGCAGCGCAGGCAGGGCCAGCGGGGCTCCTGGGGCTCCTCCTCGGGTGTCCCCTGCGGCGGGCGGTGTCCCCTGTCCCCTGTCCCCAGCGCAGGCCCCCGGCGCTGGAAGCACAAAGGCGCTTGTGTTGGAGGCCGGCGCTGTTTTCTGGGAAGGGAGCCAGGGCTGGCAGCTCCCGGAGCAGCAATCAAAGCCCCGTTTGTGGCTGCCGAGCCCCCCGAGCAGCGCGGGGGCACCCGCGCGGGGAGGCCAGGCCGCGGCAGCCTGCTGGGGACAGCCCCGCACACAGATGGGGACGCGGGACACCGGCCAGCCCGGGCCCAGGAAAAGCTGTGCCGCGGGCAAGGGCGGGCTCCAGGATCCCCAAAAACCCTTCCCTTCCCAGGGCAGGAGCTGGGAACGATCCCTGCTCCACCATTCCCAGCATGGACACCCCCCAAATCCCTCCTGGATCAGCTCCCCAGGGAATTCTGAGCTCACATTCCCAGCCCTGATCCCAAAGAGACAGAGCCATGGATGGGCTCCAGGATCCCCAAACCCCCCTTCCCTTCCCAGGGCAGGAGCTGGGAATGATCCAGGATGGAGACCATGGATTCCAGCATGGGGACTCCCAAATCCCTCCTGGATCAGCTCCCCAGGGAATTCTGTGAGCCAGCCCTGATCCCAAAGAGACAGAGCCATGGATGGGCTCCAGAATCCCTAAAAAACCCTTCCCTTCCCCAGGGCAGGAGCTGGGAATGATCCCTGCTCCACCATTCCAGCATGGACACCCCCAAATCCCTCCTGGATCAGCTCCCCAGGGAATTCTGAGCCCACATTCCCAGCCTGGATCCCACAGGATGGGTTATCCCACAGGGACCATGGGTGGGCTCCAGGATCCCTACAAAACCCTTCCGTTCCCAGGGCAGGAGCTGGGAATGATGCCCCAGCCGGGGATTCATCCCTGCCCCTCCACCATTCCCCTTCTCCTGCTGCTGGCAGAGCCGTGGTGATGCTGAAACTGATCGGGATCAGCTCCCAGCGGGAATTCTGAGCCCACATTCCCAGCATGACCCAGCCCCTTCGCCCCGCCCCGGGCAGTGCATCCCAACTTCCCAAACTCCCTCCTGGCCAGCAGCAGAGCCTTTCCAATGTCCCCATTTCCCTGCAAGGTCCCCAGATGCAATTCCCCCCAGGAATCCGAGCGGCCTCCCCTCTTCCTTTGCTTTAAAGTTGCTTTTTCCGCCGTCCTGAATAATTGACGGAGCATGAAAATTTAAAGTCTTTCAAGATTCCATTAAAAATTCATTCCCTTTCCCTTCGGAGAACTGCCACTGCCAGAGGCCCACGTGGGGCAGCTGCCTCCCTGCCCAGGATTCACCTCCAGAGGAAATTCCCTTGGAATTGTTTCGTGGAGACCCCAAACTAGCATCCTGCATCCCTCTCCATCAGCCTGCTCCTCCATCCCCTCCTGGCTCCAGCAGCAATCCTGCAGCTCCGCCTCCTCCAGCCCACTGAGGATCCTGCACCCCTGCATTCCCAGGACAACGGGATCCAGCATCCCTGCATTCCCAGGATGATGGATCCAGCCTTTCCCTGCATTCCCAGGACAACGGGATCCAGCATTTCCCTGCATTCCCAGGACAACGGCATCCAGCATTTCCCTGCATTCCCAGGCCAACAGGATCCAGCATCCCTGCATTCCCAGGATGATGGATCCAGCATTTCCCTGCATTCCCAGGCCAACAGGATCCAGCATTTCCCTGCATTCCCAGGACAACGGGATCCAGCCTTTCCCTGCATTCCCAGGACAACGGGATCCAGCCTTTCCCTGCATTCCCAGGACAACGGGATCCAGCATCCCTGCATTCCCAGGATGATGGATCCAGCCTTTCCCTGCATTCCCAGGACAACGGGATCCAGCATCCCTGCATTCCCAGGATGATGGATCCAGCATTTCCCTGCATTCCCAGGATGATGGATCCAGCATTTCCCAGCACCCCAGCATTCCCAGGATGATGGATCCAGCATTTCCCAGCACCCCAGCATTCCCAGGATAATGGGATCTTGCTCTGATCCAGGGCTGCAGCCCCTCATCCTCTTCCTCTCAGGAATTGTGGGGTGGGATTCCCAAAATCCCTCATCCCCAGCTATTCCTGCTTCGCATCCCATCCTCCCTGACCCTGAGGAATGACTGAGGAATAACCTAAGGAACAACCTCAGGAACAACTGAGGAATAACCTCAGGAATAACCTCAGGAACAACTGAGGAATAACCTCAGGAACAACTGAGGAATAACCTCAGGAATAACCGAGGAATAACTTCAGGAATAACCTCAGGAACAACTGAGGAATAACTGAGGAATAACCCCAGGAACAACTGAGGAACAACCTCAGGAATAACCTCAGGAACAACTGAGGAACAATCTGAGGAATGACCTCAGGAATGACCTCAGGAATGACCTCAGGAACGACCTCAGGAATAAGCAAGGAATGACCCGAGGAATGACCCAAGGAAACCATCATACAGCATTAAAAAAAGCCAGGAAAAATAAAGGCCAGAGCTGCTTTCAGTGCTCTTAAAATGCCACCAAACCCTTTTCTGGGAGCACCCTCTGCTTCCCAGCTGCTTCCCAGCCACTTCCAGCCCTCCAGAGGCTGCCGGGACGGGCTCGGGTTTCCCAGGGAGCCTGGAGTTAATTAACTGTCACACCCTCGGGCAAAGCCCTCCCAATTTACCCCACTTGACCAAGTGACCCCGAGGATTTGGAGCAGGCTCCATAAATCCCAACGCCACGTGGGGTTTGTTTTCCAGGAGGGAATTCTCAGGGAATGCTGGGCGGGGAGTCCACACCTCCCTTTCCAGCACACCCCTGAGGTTCCCTTTTGCCAGGGAATTTTTTTATCCACGCTCCTGTAATGAGGACAGAGGGGTTTTATCCTGTCCCCCCCGTGCCACCTGCCCAGGGAGCTCCAAGAAGAGGCAGATCCAAGGAATCCCACCACACAACCTCAGGAACCGCACAAACCATCCCGGCGTGGCTTTTCCCGCCCCACTTTCCATCCCAAAGAGAAGAGGAACGATGTTCTTACCTGATGATTAATCCACAATCCACCAGGGACGGGGCAGCACATGGAAAAAAAAAAACACAGGGAAAACAGCTGGATCACACCAGGGAAAATCCTGCTCAGGAAAAAAATCCCAGCCCTGCTCCTGCCCGGGCAGCGTGGTTCTGCTGGGCATGGACAGGAGCTGGACCCTCACCCCAAAAATGCTGCAGCCCCCTCCCCTCTAGAGCAGAGATTCCCCCCAAAAAAGGTGCAGCACCTCAGGGAAGAGATTTCCCCCAAAAAAGCTCCAGCTCACCCTGTAGAAATTCCCCCCCCCCAAAAAAAGCTGCACCCCCAGAGACTCACCCCGAAAATCTGCAGCCTCATAGATCAGGGGGTCACCCAATTAATTTGCAGCCCCCTAGGGTAAAGATTCACCCCAAAATCCCGGCGTTTTCCCCCAGAAATTCACCCCAAAAACCCTGAATTTCCCCCCAGAGATTCACCCCAAAAAAACTGCATTTCCCCCTAGAGATTCACCCCAAAACCCCTACATTTCCCCCCAAAAAATAAACCCTAAGAATCCTGCATTTCCCCCCAGAGATTCACCCCCAAAAAGCTGCAGCCCCTCAGGGAAGAGATTCACCCCCAAAAGCTGCTTCTTCCAGATATTCACCCCCCCCAAAAAAATGCAATTCCCCCCAGAGATTCACCCCAAAAAACTGCAATTCCTTGCAGAGATTCACCCCAAAAAGCTGCAGCCCCCAGAGATTAACCCCAAAAAACCCTGCATTTACCCCCAGAGATTCACCCAGAAAATTCCTACATTTCCCCTGAGAATCAGCCCCAAAAGCTGCAGCCCCCAGAGCGGGGGGTCACCCCAAAAGCTGCAGCCCCCAGAGCGGGGGTCACCCCAAAAGCTGCAGCCCCCAGAGCGGGGGGTCACCCCAAAAGCTGCAGCCCCCCAGAGCAGGGGGGTCCACCCCCAAAAGCCGAGGCCAGGGGGCAGCGGGGGCCCAGCAGGAGCAGGGAAGGGCTCCTGTCCCAAAGCAGGGGGGCCGGAGGGGCAGCAGCTGCTGCCAGGGCTGTGCCAGGGTTGCCAAGGCTGCCGGGCTCTGTTATCCACCAACAGCCTTTGAAGTCAGGGCCCGGGAATGTGCCTGCCAGGGAGGGAGGGAGAGACAGGGACCCCAGAGCCACCAGAGCCACCTGGCTGCTCCCCAGGAGCATCCCGGGGCACACCCCCCCCGTGCAGGGACGCGCAGCAGGGCCAGCAGGAGCTCACGGGATCACAGTCACAGAGTCCTCAGGATCACAGAATCCACAGGATCACAGAATCCCAGAATCCACAGAATCCACAGGATCACAGAATCAAAGAATCCCAGAATTCACAGGATCCACAGAATCCTCAGGATCACAGAATTCACAGAATCCTCAGGATCACAGAATCAAAGAATCACAGAATTCACAGATCCACAGAATCCACAGAGTCACAGAATCCTCAGGATCACAGAATTCAGAGAGTCACAGAATCCCAGAATCCACAGAATTCACAGATCCACAGAATCCCAGAATTCACAGATCCACAGAATCCCAGAATTCACAGAATCCACAGAATTCACAGGATCACAAAATTCACAGGATCCACAGAATCCACAGAATCAAAGAATCACAGAATTCACAGAACCCACAGAATCCCAGAATCAAAGAATTCCCAGAATCCACAGAATCCCAGAATCCACAGAATCCCAGAATCCACAGAATCATGGAATCCCAAAATCACAGAATCCACAGAATCAAAGAATCCCAGAATCCCAGAATCCACAGAATCAAAGAATCCCAGAATCCCAGAATCCACAGAATCCCAGAATCCACAGAGCTCACAGAATCCACAGAGCTCACAGAATCCCCAGGGTGGGAGAGGCCTTAAAGACCACCAAGTCCAAGCCTGCCCCAACCCCTGAACTCAACCCTGGCACCCAGTGCCACATCCAGGCTGTGTCAAACACACCCAGGGATGGGGACTCCAGCACCTCCCCGGGCAGCCATTCCAGAGCTTTATCACCTTTCTGTGACACACTTCTTCCCAATATCCAACCTAAATTTCCCCACTGCAGGGGAACGAGGAGCTCCCTGAGGAACTGAGGTCTGACCTCCTTGTTATGGTGTAGCTGGAATGGCCCAGCAGAGCCAATTATCCATTTTTATCTGTTTTTCATCCATTTTTTATCCATTCTTTATCCATTCTCCACCCATTCCAGAGCTGAGATGTGACTTTCCCCACACCACCCACAGCCTGGATTCCAGGATCAGCACCCTGAGCTCCCCCAGGCCATTCCCAGGTCACAGCTCCTGGGGCCACATTCCAGCCTTCTCCTGACAGGGCCACCCCCTGGGAGCCCTCTGGACAGACAGACAGACAGACAGACAGCTGGGAAGTGTCTGTCCTGCAGATCCCAGGGCACGGGGTCAGGCTTCAGAGCTCTCAGGAAAAAAATCCCTGCTGGAAAATGGAGCAAAAGGCACGGGCTGAGTGTGGAAAGCAGGACTCTGGATTTGGAGCCGGGTCCTCCTCTTATCACCACAGATGTGGCGGCCGGAGGGTCCCCCAGGGTCCCCAGAGCAGCAGCTCCAGCCCCCCTCTGCTGCTTCCCTTCACCGGGACGGATCCAGAGCTTCTCCAAAGGGTTCCCACGCCTGGAGGGGCTGGAATGTCCCAAATCCTCCCCCCGGGGATGGAGCGAGGCTGTCAACACACTGCTGCTGCTGCTGCACAGGAAACAGCAGAGCCCCGTGCTCCCAGTGCTCCCAGTGCTCCCAGTGCTCCCAGTGCTCCCAGTGCTCCGGGCAGCGGGATGCGCCCATGGGATGCTCCTGAGGAGGAGGAGGAGGAGGAGAGGATGAGGAGGAGGAGGGACAATCCACAGGGTGCAGCAGCAGGAATGTCCCTCCCCCTCCTAAAGCCCCTCTTCCCTTTCCCCAGTGCTCCCAGTGCCCCGGGCAGCGGGATGCGCCCATGGGATGCTCCTGAGGAGGAGGAGGAGGAGGAGGAGGAGGAGGAGGAGGAGGAGGAGGAGGGACAATCCACAGGCTGCAGCAGGAATGTCCTCACCCCTCCTAAATGCCCTCTTCCCTTTCCGGGTTCCTCCTTTCCCCAGTGCTCCCAGTGCTCCCAGTGCCCTGGGCAGCGGGATGCTCCTGAGGAGGAGGAGGGTCAATCCACAGGCTGCTGCTGCAGGAATGTCCCTCACCCTCCTAAAGCCCCTCTTCCCTCTCCCCTTTCGGGTTCCTCCTTTCCCCAGGCTGGAAAAGCCCAGCCTGAAGGACAAAGCTCCGTGGAAAAGGAGGGGCTGGGCTGCAGGGAGCGCAGAGGGAGCCCCACCATCCACCCCCGAACCCCAAACCCACAGGCAGGGACACTGCTGAGGGAGCCAGGCAGCTCCAGAGGCTGGAAAAGGCTCCCGTGGGCACAGAGGGGACAAGTGCAGGGGCTGAGCAGGGCTGGGGATGTCTGGGAGGAACGGAAAAACAATTCCAGCTGGGATTTCTTCTGCGGATTGCCTCAGTGCCTGGGAACTGGGGCCTGGCCAGCAGCGCCGAGCCCCGGGGCTCCCATCAGCCACAGCAGCACAGAGGGGATCAGCTGGGCAGGAGAAGCTTTGGGAGCAGAGTTCAAAGGGAATTTGGCAGCAGTGCCCAATCTGAAGCAGAGCAAACCCCTCCCAAACCTCCCAGCAGTTTTTATCCATCACTTCCAAGCGGAAGAATCCTGTTGTTTCCAAACGTTTGGATGTGAAACCCTGACAGGTTCCTGGTGCTGCATCCCAAAAAAAAGCTTCATCCCACTCCAGCAGCAGGGAAATTCCAGCTCCTTCCCCCTCCTGGGGAAGCAGAGCAGGAACCTGGGTCTGTCTGTCCGAGGCAGGAAAAGAGCAGCAGGCTTGGGATGTGTTCTGAATTAAAGCAGCTCTGCACTAAAAACCAGCCTTGGACCCAAAAATACCAGCCCTGGACCCAAAAAAACAGCTCTGAACCCAAAAAAAACAGCCCTGGACCCAAAAATCAGCCCTGGACCCAAAAAAAACCAGCCCTGGACCCAAAAATACCAGCCCTGGACCCAAAAATACCAGCCCTGGACCCAGAACAAACAGCTCTGGAACCAAAAAAACAGCCCTGGACCCAAAAAAAACAAAAACCAGCCCTGGACCCAGAACAACCAGCTCTGAACCCAAAAAAACAGCCCTGGACCCAAAAAAACCAGCCCTGGACCCCAAAAAACCCAGCTCTGAACCCCAAAAAACAGCCCTGGACCCAAAAAAACCAGCTCTGAACCCAAAAAACCAGCCCTGGACCCAGAACAAACAGCCCTGGACCCAAAAATCAGCCCCGGACCCAAACCCAGCCCAGCCCCCAGTGTTTTCCTGAGTGAGTGGGTGGGAAAATCCAGCCTTTGATGTTCCCTGAGCAGCTCCAAAACAAAGCTGGGCCACGGGAGATAAAAACACCAAACAAAGCTCGCCACGGGACACATCCGGGAGATGGAGTGGAAAGAATTCCATTTCCATGGAGGGCACGGCTGCCCCAGCGCCACGGAAAAACCACGGCACAGCTGCTCTCCACCCCCAGCACAGCAGCAGAGCCCAGGCTCCAGCACGGGGGGAAAACCAGCCTGGAAAAGCTGCTCTGGGCAAGGCAGGTGCCTCCCCAGTATTCCCCGTGCGTCCCTTGGAGGGCTCTGGCACTGCCCGAATTCCCTGGAACTGAGGCACCGTGGGGCCTTCCTGACATTCCCCTCACAGCCCTGGGAATTGCCCAAATTCCCTGGAGCAGGCAGCAGTGGGGCTCCCCAATATCCCACTCACACCCCTGGATATTCACAAAATTCCATGGAAGAGGCACCAATGGGGCTCCTCATTATCCCACTCACACCCCTGGAAATTCCCCGAATTCCCTGGAAAGGGCACCAGTGGCACCTCCCCAAAATTCCTCTTGCATCCCTGGAAATTGCCCGAATTCCCTGGAAGAGGCACCAATGGGGCTCCCCAATATCCCACTCACACCCCTGGAAATTCCCCAAATTCCCTCCAAGAGGCACCAAGAGCTCCCCAATATCCCACTCACATCCCTGGAAATTCCCAAAATTCCCTCCAAGAGGCACCAATGGGGCTCCTCAATATTCCCCTCACAACTCTGGGAATGGCCCGAATTCCCTGGAGCAGGCAGCAGCGGCACCTCCCCAAAATTCCTCTTGCATCCCTGGAAATTGCCCGAATTCCATGGAAGAGGCACCAATGGGGCTCCCCAATATCCCACTCACACCCCTGGAAATTCCCAAAATTCCCTGGAAGAGGCACCAATGGGGCTCCTCAATATCCCACTCACAACTCTGGGAATGGCCTGAATTCCATGGAAGAGGCACCAAGAGCTCCCCAATATTCCCCTCACACCTCTGGGAATGGCCCAAATTCCCTGGAAGAGGCACCAAGAGCTCCCCAATATTCAATATTCCCCTCACACCTCTGGGAATGGCCCAAATTCCCCGGAAGAGGCACCAGCAGTGTCTCCCCAGTTTTCCCCCCAGAGCATTCCATGAGCTCTGGCATTGCCCAAATTCCCTGGAACTGAGGCACCAACGGTGCCCCCCTGATAATCTCCTCCCATCCCTGGACACTGCCCAAATTCCCTGGAAAAGTCACCAGCGGGGCTCCCCAATACTCCCCTCACACCCCTGGAAATTCCCCAAATTCCCTGGAACTGAGGCACCCGTGATAATCCTGTTAATCCTCTCACACCCCTGGAAATTGCCCAAATTCCCTGGAGCAGGCAGCAGTGGCACCTCCCCAAAATTCCTGCTGCATCCCTTGAAATTCCCCGAGCTCCCCGGAACTGAGGCACCGATGATAATCCCGATTTCCCCCTCACAGCCCTGGAAAGTGCCCAAATTCCCTGGAGCAGCAGCAGCGGCACCTCCCGAGCCCTGGCGCTGCCCAGATTCCCGGGAAGTGCCCGCAGCTGCTGGCAGGGGCCCAAGGGGAGGCTGCCCTGCATCCCAGGGATGCATAGCTGGAATTCCAGGCTGGCAGGGCAGGATCTGTGCCAGGACAGGGCATGGGAACACAGCTGGGGCAGGGATCTGGGCAGGGAGAAACTGGTCAGGGCTACTGGGAGAAGAGAAACTGGACAGGGCTACTGGGAAAAGAGAAACTGGACAGGGCCACTGGGAGAGGAGAAACTGGACAGGGCTACTGGGAGAGGAGAAACTGGACAGGGCTACTGGGAAAAGAGAAACTGGACAGGGCTACTGGGAGAAACTGGACAGGGTTACTGGGAAAAGAGAAACTGGACAGGGCTACTGGGAGAAACTGGACAGGGCTACTGGGAAAAGAGAAACTGGTCAGGGCTACTGGGAAAAGAGAAACTGGACAGGGCTACTGGGAGAAACTGGACAGGGCCACTGGGAAAAGAGAAACTGGACAGGGACTGACCAGTCCAGGGCTGCTGGACAGAGAAAAAGTGACCAGTCCAGGGCTACTGGGCAGGAAGAAACTGGTTAGGCCAGAGCTACTGGGCAAAAACTGGTCAGGGCTACTGGGAAAAGAGAAACTGGGCAGGCCAGGGATCCTGGGCAGGGGGAAATGTTCAGGGCTGCTGGGAAAAGATTGGCCAGTCCAGGGCCAACCTTTTGGTCAGGGAGAAACTGGTTAGGCCAGAGCTGCTGGGCAAAGACTGGTCAGGGCTACTGGGCAAAGAGAAACTGGTCAGGGCTACTGGGCAAAGAGAAACTGGTCAGGGCTACTGGGAGAAGAGAAACTGGTCAGGGCTACTGGGAGAAGAGAAACTGGTCAGGGCTACTGGGAGAAGAGAAACTGGTCAGGGCTACTGGGAGAAGAGAAACTGGTCAGGCCAGGGCTCCTGGGCAGGAGGAATGGCCTGGTAGCCTCGGGAGCTGATCCTGCAGGAAGTGCTGCAGGATGTCCCAGCCTCCCACTCCAGATTAAAATTCCACAGGAATTTGCTCAACAAACGGAGCCTCTCAGCTCCTGCCACCAGCCCGGGGATGTTTCACATTTCTGCCACAGGGAGGGAGGGAAATGACCCTGGGGCTTGGGGGAAACAGGGATGGGGCAGGGCAGGGATCCTAAATCACCCACTAACATCACCCACTAACCCCAAAATCAGTGCCACCATCACCAAAAACACACACGAACCAGCACGACACCCCTCAACCACCACCCCTGCCCATCCAGGGGCTGGGAACCCCACAAAACCCCCACAAAAAAAACCCCAAAACCCCAAAAAAACCAAAAAAAAACCCTTACAAGAACCCCAGAATGTCCTCACCTTCCACCTCCTCCAGGTTGCGCAGCGTGATGCGCATCAGGCAGGAGCAGCTGCCCATTCAGGGGCTGTGAACCCCAAAAAACCCCCACAAAAACCCCTAAAAAACCCACAAAAACACCTGAGAACGCCCTCACCTTCCACTCAGTGCTCCACCTCCTCCAGGCTGCGCAGCGTGATGCACCTCACGCAGGAGCAGCTGCCCATTCAGGGGCTGGGAATCCCACAAAAACCCCACAAAAACCCCTAAAAAACCCACAAAAACACCCGAGAACACCCTCACCTTCCACGCAGTGCTCCACCTCCTCCAGGTTGCGCAGCGTGATGCGCATCAGGCTGGAGTTGAGCATGAGCTCGTTGCGGTGCGCGGGCCACAGCGCCTGCGGCGCGGGGTTGACGAAGAAGATGCGCGTGTCCCCCGTGGCCACCTGGTTGTCACAGATCAGCGGGTCCCCGAAGCCCCCGATCACCACCTTGTTGCCCCCGTCCAGCAGGATCTCGTGGGTGACGATGTCCTTGCCCTTCAGGTAGCGCCAGACCCGCACCTGGCACGGGGACGGGAGAGGTCACCAGGCTGCGGTGTTCTGGGGAATCCTGTTTTGCTCCCTGGGCTCCTCTTTCCCCTCCCTGGGCTCCCATTTTCACTCCCTGGGCTCCCATTTTCCCTCTTTGGCCTCCTCTTTCCCCTCCCTGGGCTCCCATTTTCCCTTCTGGGCTCCTCTTTTCTCTCCCTGGGCTCCAGTTTTCCCTCTCTGGGCTCCCATTTTCCCTCCGTGGACTCCTCTTCTCCTTTTTTGGCCTCTTTTCCCTCCCTGGGCTCACATTTTCCCTCTCTGGGCTCCTCTTTTCCATCTCTGGGCTCCAATTTTCTCTCCCTGGGCTCCAATTTTCTCTCCCTGGGCTCCAATTTTCTCTCCCTGGGCTCCTCTTTCCCCTCCCTGGGCTGCTGGTGGCCCTGCCAGACAGCTTCCATCCCCCTGGAGCAGGAACCATTCCCAGTTTTCCGCCCGTGCCCCGGTGGCCCTTCAGGTGTCCCCCCAAATCCGAGGGGCCGTTCAGGCACAGAAACTTTCCCAAATTCCTCCCCGAGCGCCTCCAGCCCAGATCTGAGGCTGCAGAGCTCAAACCAGGGGGGGGAAGCCTCGCTGGGGGCCGCGGGGAACGCGAATCCTCTGATCCCTGATCAATCTCTGAGGTTGATTTTTATTTTTTTTTTTTTTTTTGCAGCCTGAACTCCAGAATTTCAGCTCCGACTGAAAAAGCTTCAAAGTCCAGGCTGAGCCGGAGCCAAACTCCTCCAGAGCGTCCCTGGCAGGACGGCACGGGGTCATTCCCACGTTCCCTGTGGCCACAGCAGCCACAGGCCTGAGCCTCCTGCTCACCTGCCGAGCAGGAAAAGGGAACAAACTCGGCTCTGTGCCCTGCAGGCACCAATCAAGGTGAAGTGAGTTTAGGAGTGAGTTTAGGAGTGAGTTTAGGAGTTTATCTCCCCTTCGAGTTTAGGAGTGAGTTTAGGAGTGAGTTTAGGAGTTTATCTCCCCCTCACACTTTCTCCTGCTGGTGAAATATTCGGAGCAGGACCCCGGGCTTGGGGAGGGGGGGGCTGAGCTCCCCGGCTGCAAAAAAAGCAATAAATCACCCCAATTATGGTCCCGAAAGCTGCAGCCTGGCCTGCCCGAGCACGGCCGAGCTGCAGGAGCAGCCCAGGTGCAATCGGGGCCGGGGCAGCTGCTCTGCAGCGCTGCGTGCCTCGGCTGCTGCCAGGCGTGGAGAGCTCAGCCACGTGTTCCCACAGCAGCAAAGGTGGGGTACCCCGGGGCTGAGCCACCCCAAAGCTGCGAAATGAGAAAATAGGAAAATAGAGAATTGTAAAAATAGAGATTAAAAATAGAATTATAAAAATAGAATTATTAAAGGAGAATTATAAAAGCAGAATATACACAGGGAGTGGAGAGCTCAGCCATGTGTTCCCACAGCAGCAAAGGTGGGGGTACCCTGGGGGCTGAGCCACCCCAAAGCTCCGAAATGGGAAAATAGGAAAAATATAGAATTGTAAAAAATAGAGAACAAAAAATAGAGAAAAAATAGAGAATAATAATTCTATTAAAATAGAATTATTAAAGTAGAATTTAAAAAGAGCGTGGAGAGCTCAGCCACGCGTTCCCACAGCAGCAAAGGTGGGGGTACCCCGGGGCTGAGCCACCCCAAAGCTGCGAAATGTGAAAATAGGAAAAATATAGAATTGTAAAAAATAGAGATTAAAAATAGAATTATAAAAATAGAATTATTAAAGGAGAATTTACACAGGGCGTGGAGAGCTCAGCCACCGTTCCCACACAAAGGTGGGGTACCCCGGGGGCTGAGCCACCCCAAAGCTCTGAAATGTGAAAATAGGAAAATAGAGAATTGTAAAAAATAGAGATTAAAAATAGAATTATAAAAGTAGAATTATAAAAGTAGATTTATTAAAGTGGAATTTTAAAAGGGCGTGGAGAGCTCAGCCACGCGTTCCCACACAAAGGTGGGGTACCCCGGGGGCTCAGCCACCCCAAAGCTCTGAAATGTGAAAATAGGGAAAATAGAGAATTGTAAAAAATAGAGATTAAAATAGAAATATAAAAGTAGAATTTAAAAAGGACATGGAGAGCTCAGCCACACGTTCCCACATGGATTTGTGCTGCAGCAGCAAAGGTGGGGTACCCGGGGGCTGAGCCACCCCAAAGCTGCAAAATGAGAAAACAGAAGAATAGAGAATTGTAAAAATAGAGTTTAAAAATAGAATTATAAAAGTAGAATTATAAAAATAGATTTATTGAAGTGGAATTTTAAAAGGGCATGGAGAGCTCAGCCACGCGTTCCCACAGCAGCAAAGGTGGGGGTACCCCGGGGCTGAGCCACCCCAAAGCTGCGAAATGTGGAAATAGGAAAATAGAGAATTGTAAAAATAGAGATTAAAATAGAATTATAAAAGTAGAATTTATGGAGAGGTCTAGGATGCAGAGGTTTAGGATGCAGAGGCTGGGGTTTAGGATGCAGAGGTTTTAGGATGGAGAAGTTTGGGATGGAGAAGTTCAGGTTTAGGATGGAGAGGTTTTAGGACGGAGAGGTTTGGGTTCAGGACGGAGAAGTTTAGGTTTAGGATGGAGAAGTTCAGGATGGAGAGGTTTAGGTTCGGGATGGAGAGGTCCAGGATGGAGACCAGGACATTTCCTTCCCCCAGAGGCTGCTGGGACACTGGAATTTCCCCGGCTGCTGCCAAGGATTGCCAGTGGGATTTTTGCAGGGACAACAGTCGCACTCTGCTCCTTCTCCCGACCCCAAACCCGTTCCAGGACTCCCTGAAGGAGCCGGGAAGAGCCTCCCTGCCCTGGCCGCAGGGGAACCGCGGCACCCCCAGCGCCCAGGTGAGCCGGGGGAAGGTGTGGAGGGCTCAGCGAGCCCGGCTCGCACAAACCCTGCTCTCACAAACCCTGCTCTGGCAAACCCTGCTGGCACAAACCCTGCCGCCGCCCCAGCCGCTCCTCCTGCCTCCTGCCCGGCCCCGAGCTGCTCTCTCCCCGCAGTCAAGCCCAGACACCTCCCGCAGCCGCACCTCCCGCAGCCCCGGGGCAGGCTCCGGAGGAGGCGAGCAGCACGGCAGGGCAAAAACCCAGCCAGCCAAAGCAGGAAAAATAGGGGAAAAAAACCAACCCTCCCGCAGCAGCAGAAAACACAGCCCGAGGCGGCTCCCAAAGCGTGCGGGGCATTTCCACAGCTCGGGGTTTGGTTTTTTTTTGGTTTTTGAGCGGGGAAAAGCTGGATTCTCCCCCAGCTCCGCAGCAGATGGGGGTTGGCGTTAATTGGCGTGGCTGGGGCGCTCAGGCAGCTCCGAGCCAGGCCACGGAAACATCAGAGTCCGGCGGGCTCCTCCCCGCCCTAATGAATGGATGCGCGAGGCTCCGGAGCCCGGCAATTACCTGCGGGGCATCCCCTTCATCAGCGCGGCGCAATTAAGACTTTGTCACCGCTGACTCACCGGCGGCAGCGAGCATCGGGGGGGAAAAGGAAGGGAGGCAGAAAAAATGGGGCTGGGACCTGTTCGGAGCAGGACCCTGCCCTGCAGCGCCCCGTTTCCCCAGGGAGAACAGAGAATTTTGGATTTTTAGGGGGTCTCAAAGCTCCGCGGAGGCACAGGAGGAGCAGCCGCAACTTTATCCAGGCGCGGGTGTGTTTTAAAGGCAGGGAGGAAGCTAAAAATCCCCAAAATAAAAGGGTTTTCCAACATGCCGGGGGGGTGCATGGCGAATAGGGAAAGGGGAGCACCTGTACAGGAACATTCCTGCCAGGGAAAACGCCGCGGGAAACGCCAGGGTGTGTAAAGCCAGGTGGGAAGCCGGAGCAAAGCCCCCTCTGGAGGAGCTGTCACTCGGGATGGGAAGCACCGAAAGGGGGTCACCAGGAAATTTTGGGAGTTAAAAGCCAGGATCAGCTCTGCTTCCACGAAATTTTGAGAGTTTTGGGAGATAAAAGCCAGGATCAGCTCTGCTTCCATGAAATTTTGAGAATTTTGGGAGATAAGAGCCAGGATCAGTTGTTTCCACGAATTTTTGGGAATTTTGAGAGCCAAAAGCCAGGATCAGCTCTGCTTCCAACCCTTCCCCCTCCCTTTTTTTTGTCTCTGTGCCTTTTCCCTGCCCCTTCCCCAGGACCCAGCAATTCCCCCAAAACCCCCCCAAAATCCCTGCTCCATTGTCCGGAACAGGATCCACATCCTTGTCCACACTTCCTCCGGCGCTCACAGAACCTGGACTCACCCTATAAATAGCAGCTGCCTCCCCAACCATGGGGACAGCCCAGAAAAAGGCCCTTCAGGGGGCCGGAGCAGGAGGGGACAATGCCAGCAGCAGGAAGGGACAATGCCAGCAGCAGGAAGGGACAATGCCAGCAGCAGGAAGGGACAATGCCAGCAGCAGCAGCGGCTCCGGGCAGAAGTCACAAACTGCGCTCAGGAATGCCAAACCCCTCGGAAGAAGGGCACAGCGGCCACTTTTTGGGAGTTCTGTCAGGCTGCTCCTCGTCCCCACAGCCGCGCTGGCAGCCCGGGCTCGGCTGGCAGCTATTTCGGGGTGTTTATCCAACGTTAAGTTCCCGTTTCTCCGGGTGCTTATCTGCGCCTACCGGAGCGCTCAGCTGGGAGGGTTCGGAGCCGGGCTGGCAAGAACAATGCCCCACACGGAATTCACAGATCCCCGCGTGCCCGCTTCCCTCCAGGACCACCCAGCTCCGGCCATCCTCGGGATTTCTGGGTGCGGGAGCTCCCCCGTGCTCTGCAGATAAGGAAGAGGCTGGCGGGAGATAACGGCGGGGTCTGGGGAGCGGCGAGGGCAGGGCAGGAGGAATTGGGGCAGGAATTTGCTCGGCACGGGATCCTGGATTTCTCCCAGCTCCCCCCGGGGGCAGCGCAAGGACAGCGGGAGCCGGCGGTCAGGTTTAATCCCGAAGTGCTGCTGGAATTTAGGTTAAAAACAAAACAAACCAAACCAAAACAAACTGCAGGCATGGCAAACCCACACGATTCCAATTCCAAGACTTTGGGCGATCTGAGGAGGGCGATGAGCCAAGAGCTGCTGCAAAGCTGCACATCCCCGAGCCACTGCAGTGACAGGAGATTTATCTGCTCCCGACTCCTCGGGACACCCCAAATCCCGCTCCAAAGCTGCTTTTCCCTGCAAAGACACCACGGAACGCCACTAAAAACGACACAGGACGGGCTGATGGGCAGGGAAAGGGACGGGGAACCGCCGTCCAGTGAAGATTCCCGAATGTCACAGCGCTGCCAGGACGGGATGATGGGATGGGATGGGATGAAAGCTTTCCTGCTTTCACTTTTACTCGACTCCAGGGCTGGAATGATCTCTCAGGAACCCGTCCTGGCCCTCCTGTGCTCTTTGGAGAGCAGGAACGGGCAGGAGCAAAACCCCAAACTCCAGAGCAAGCAGGACAAACCTCTCCCGGGCAACACTCAGGGAAAGGCAGGGAAGAGATTCCCTTCCCAGTGTAAGGAATTCAGACTGTGCTTCCCAGAAAGCCACGGCGGGCAGCCCCATCCCACTGCTGGCTGCCCCAGCTGGGGCTGGATTGCACCTTGCAAAGGCAGAGCTGCTTTTCCTTATCCCAGCTTTTCCTCATCCCAGCTTTCCCCCATCCCATCTTTTCCCTATCCCAGCTTTCCCCCCATCCCAGCTTTTCCCTATCCCAGCTTTCCCCCCATCCCAGCTTTTCCCCCATCCCAGCTTTCCCTCATCCCAGCTTTCCCTGGCCCAGAGTCCTGCCCTGCTGCTGCAGGATGATTTTCTGCCAGGCAGACACCTCGCTGTGAGCCCGCAGTGGGGAAAAAAAAAAATAAAAGAGATTTATTCCTCACGCCCTGGCATTTCTGCCTCGCCACCAGCGCCACTGGGCCACCTCCCGTGGCCACCTCGCGCCGGCCTCAGGTGGCCACATCCATCTGTGCCCCACGGGCACAGCTCATTAATGCTGGCGGAGCACCCAGGATGTGCCAGACACTCTGCAAACAGACGGTGCCGGCCCTCGCCCGGGGGGGCTGCGAGGTGCAGATGGGTCGGGGGGCGCTGGGAGCGGGCACCGGGCCCCAGCTGGGCGGGCAGGGGCTGGGGGATGCTCGGGGGATGCTCGGGGGATGCTCCAGAGCTCCGCGGCAAAGTTCACCTTCCTCCCCGCCAGCAAAGCATCGCCCCCGGCCCTGCTGGGCACCGAGCAGAAGCGGGGTTCTTAGCAGGAGAAGGGGAACGGGGAGAAGAGGGAAAGGCGAGGGAAGAGCGTGTCCTTGCAAGCGAGATCCCTGCCCCGGCAAGGGTTAAGGCATCCGGCACGTTTTCTGTCAAGCGGGCGGATGGGATTTCAGGTTGCTCGGGACTTGAGCGTCCCTCCGCTTCGGGGGGAGATAAAAAATCCCCAGAGCCCGAGGCCAGGTTGGTGGTTAAACAATAGCTCGGGCTGCAGGAACTCGAGATGCTGCTAAAGTCAACAGGAGAGGCTCCCAGCAAAGTTGGGAGGCAGCTCCGCATCACGCCAAAGCCCAAGAGGGAAATGCCCATAAAAAGCAACCTCTGGAGATCCCCCCCCCCCCCCCGGCCGCACAGCAGCCGGAGCCTCTCCCCAGCCTTCTGAAAAGCCCCGATCCCGGCCCAGACCGCACGGGGCGAAAGTTCCCCGCGCGGTTTTACCTTGCACGAGTAGGTGTGGTGCACCGGGTCCACGTTCATGATCTCCTCCACCGTGCCCGTCAGCACCACGTTGGCCTCCTCCTCCCTGCGCTCCAGCTCCCGCTCGGGGCAGCTGGCCAACGCCGCTGCCAGCAGCAGTGCCACCATCCCTGCCAGCGCCGGCAGCGCCCGGCCACCGGCCGCCCGCGGGGTCCCCATGGTGGCGGCGGCGGTGGCGGCGCGGTGGCGGTGCCGGTGACCCCGGCAGACAAAGCGGCCCCGCTCGCAGGCAGCGCTGGCGCAGCCGAAAGGGCCACTTTTGTTCCAGGGAGGTGAAAAGGAGGAAAGAAAGAGAGGAGGGAGGGACGGAGGGGAGGGGAGAAGGAGGAAAATCCCAGGAGGAGAGGAGGAGGAGGAGGAGGAGGAGGAGGAGGAGGAGGAGGAGATCTGGAAGGCGCTCGGCGCTCGCTGCCGTGGCCCTGCTGGAAGAAAGCGCGCAGATTTGCATGCAATCTGAATTGCTGATAAGGAGGGAGCGGGGGTTAGGGGGGAGAAGAGGGAGGGAGGGAGAAAGGAAGGGAGGAAGGCAGCGCGGCCGCCCGCCCTGCTGGCAGCGCTCGGTGCGAACGCCGCCCCCAGGAAAGGGAGCCTCGGTTAATGGATAATCAGCGCCGCAACGTGAGGAGACTTTTAAAGGTGTAGGGACCGCAGCCGGCCCCGCCACCCCCTCACCGGCGGTGGCAGCTGTCCCCAGCTCTGCCCCGGTGTGTCCCTCACTCTGTTCTGCACCCCCAAGATGCCCAAAGTGGGGGTCTGTGCCTCCCTGTCACCCCCACTCTGAGTGGCAGCTGTCCCCAGCCCCGTCCCGGGGTGTCCCTCACTCTGTTCTGCACCCCCGAGATGCCCAAAGGGAGGGTTTGTCCCTCCCTGTCACCCCCGCTCTGAGTGGCAGCTGTCCCCAGCCCTGCTCTGGGCTGTCCTCTCTCCATCCTGCACCCCCGAGGTGGCACCCCGGCATTTCCCTCCCTGTCACCCCCAGTTCCACCCCAAAGATGCTCCCTGTTTTTCCCCACGGGGAAACTGAGGCGGGGCTGGTCCTGCTCCGCAGGGACCCCACGGGTCCATCCCTGGGCACGGGGGTGGCTCGCACTGGGGACACTGAGCCGTGACAGAGCCACCCGTGGAACCCTGGAATGGCTGGAAAACAGCTTTAAAATCAGCCCTTTCCCTGTGACCTCCTGGCCCGGCTCCCCGGGGGCTGCAGGGGGTTTCCCCGCACGTCCCCGCAATTAGGGCAGATAGAAAATGAAAAGTTAAGTGGCACCGAGGGAGGGATGTTGTTTGTGCCCTCCATAAATCAGCCGGCCCCCAGGGGCGCTTTACGAGGCTGTTTCACTCGATGGCCCTAAAAAATACCCTTAGTTTCACTTGATGGCCCTAAAAAATACCCTCAGTTTCACTTGATGGCCCTAAAAAAATCCCCTCGGTTTCACTTGATGGCCCTAAAAAAAAAATTTTCCTTGTGTGACCCATGCGAGCTGCTGATCCCAGGGTGAAGTTTAACCACCTGCCGGCCGAGGATGTGGCACAGGAGGTGTCCCTGTGTCCTCCTGGGATGAGCAAGTGTCAACCCACGGCAGCATCCTGCCCTGTGTGCTCCCGTCCTGCCCGAAATTCCCGGATAATTTGTTCCCTAAATCCTGAGCGCCCTGTGCTGTTTGCACAGGTGTCACACTCCTTTAACTCCCATTCTCTCGTTTATTTAATATATAGAAATAAATGAATCTTGCTGAGTGTTCCAAAGTTTGTTCCCTGAGGAGGATGGAGAGCCAGAGATCCCATAAATCTGCCTGGGAATATCCCAGATCCTGTGGGGTTCGCAGGGAAAGCACCTTGGACATTTTCTGTCTTATCCCCACGGCTTCTCCCTGTTCTCTTTCCACTCAAAACTTCCATTTCTCCCCTGAAAATCTGAATTTCCCAGCTCAGCACTGAGGGAAGGCTGCCTGATCCAAAGCAGGCAGGGTTTTATCACCTCAGGGATAAAATCCTTATCAAAAAGGGCTTCAGGGAGATCATTTTCACCAAAAAAGTGGCCCAGAGCCTGCTCAGGCCTGCAGGAAACCTCGTAGGGAATAACTTCCAAACTTGCCAGACTTCCCTACACTATAAAACCCCAAAAAGCTCCAGGATGAAGTGACCCAAAGGAAAGTCTTATTTTCTCACCAAAAACTCCCCCAAAATCCCCTGGATTTTGGCTGAGGGGTGCTGGGAAGCCTCCATCCCTCAAAGCCAAGGCCAGGCCCCGCAGGCCTCACATCCCAGGGCTCTTTCCACTCAAAACTTCCCCCAGGAAATTCCAGGATGAAGTGACCGGAAGAAAATCCACATAATTCAATTTTCTCACCCAAAAAACTTCCCCCAAACCCCTGGATTTTTGGCTGAGGGGCACCTGGAAGCCTCCATCCCTCAAAGCCAAGGCCAGGCCCCACAGCTCCTGCCAGAGGAGCTCCATTACTCCGTTTCTGTTGTTCTAAATTCCAGCAATCAGCTAAAAATATTTCAGTGCCCTGGCAGCTGATTTTTTTTTTATCCTGCTGTTTTAATAATTAATTTTTATTGTATTCCTCGAGCACTGCTGGAGTGGGAATCCCAGGAAGAAGCTCAGCTCGAGGTGGAAGGAACCAGCTGGGACTCCCTGCTCCAGAACCTCGCAGAGAGGAGAAATTATTTCTGCTGAATTTTGACAATTTTCTGGGTTTCAGTTGTCTCCTTTTAGCCCCACCCCTCCATCTGCTTTCAGAGCTGGGATGTGAGGAGAAAAATGGATTTCACAGCTTTTTTTTTTTAATGTTTTTGTCCCAATCTGGTGTGGTTTGAGTGGAATCGCTTGGCCTCGAGGGGTTTTTTGGTGGAGGTGAGATGTGAGGAGCTCGATCTGCCTGGGGGGGGTTTCACGGGATTCAGAAGGACAAAGATTTTCCAAAAGGCAGGAAAATAATAAAATCACCTTTTTTTTTTTAGGGCCAATGCGCAGGGAAGCAGCACGTTCCCACAGGGAATTGCTGAGCCTCAAGCTGATAAAAAGAGAAACGGGAGAAAAAAAAACCTGGGATGTTTCTGTGGGAAAACCGAAGTGAATTCCTTGGCAAACCAGCACCCAAAACAAATAAACAGCAGCTCCCAAAAATACACAAAACACCGGGGTTTGTCCCAGCTCTTCCTTGCGAACCTGGGCCTCGGGAAAAACTTCTGGCAATGCCTTTGGAGGTGGCTCAGTCTGCCCCTGGAAAATCAAAATATCTCGGGAAAACCGTGAGGAATTAGGAGAGTTTGCTTCCTCGCACTGCTGCGTGATTTTGGGTGGGAATTCCAAGGGTTTTTTTGGAGGGAGCGGGGGCTAAATGGAGGAGGGAAGGGGAGGAGAAAAGAGAGAAGGGAAGGGAGGGCCTGGCACTGCCCACATGTCAGGGCAGGAACCCCTCGAGGTTCGGAGCCAAATATTTGCCTGGAAAGCAAATAAAGGCCCTGGCGAGGAAAACCCAGCCCCAGAGGTGACAGCAGCGTCCCCATCCCTGATTTCCAGCGTCCCCATCCCTGCTCCCATCTCTATATGCTCTAAAGTGATTTAATGTGATTTTTTTTTCCCCTTATTTCTCTTTCAAGTTTAATCCCTCCTGGTGCCTCCGCTGTCAAATTCCTTTTGTGTGCTGTTAGAAACCCTCCGGATGCCACTCAGGAGCAGCTGGAACAAGCTGCCCCTGGGATGCTCCGGGATAATGAGTCCCAAATTAGGAAATCTGTTAATTAGAGCGGGGCTGAGGGCTGAGAGCAGCCCCACATTCGGGGGTTTCACCCCACAGCAGCTTCACCTCGGTCACTGCAGCACCCAGGGAGGTCACTCTGTCCCTCTGCTGTGCTGGGGGACAGGAAAACTTGGGATTTTCCCCCAAAAAAATCAAGGAACTCACAGGAAAACTTGGGCTTTTCCCCCCAAAAAAATCAAGGAACTCACAGGAAAACTTGGGCCTTTCCCCAAAAAAATCAAGGAACTCACAGGAGAACTTGGGCTTTTCCCCCCAGAAAACATCAAGGAACTCACAGGGAGCTGTCACATCCTGGAGGGGGAAAAAAAATATTGAGAATTTGGCTTTTTCCTCCCCAAATTCCAGAGGAATTCCCGTGTTCGGCATAAGAGGCACTGGGAATTTTGTCCAGATGGAATTGGATATCCCCACTCACTGCTCTCATCCCACCACAGGATTCCCGGGGTTGTCCCAGGATTTGATGTGGGAGCCATGGATGCAGAGATGAAGAATATCTGGAGTCGAACACCAAAACCCTTTCCTGGTTAAAATTCACATCCTG